>NW_011887810.1:84005-102938 GCF_000806365.1 Fopius arisanus | reverse complement strand
CACCACCCCATTTGGTACCCCCCTCCGCCCCTCTGTACCCCACGGTTTCTCGTTGAGTATCGATCTGCCACGACTGACGCTCGAGATACAAGAGAGACCCTCACTATAATCTCTCACACAGTCCATGAGTTGGTTATATGGATATAAATATATACATGGCCACCATTTTTCATTAGTCACCCAGGATCACCCCCTTCCCACCCCTTGACTGATTCATTTGATTCATCTTACGAATTTTTGGGGGAATTTTTTTAGGGGCTGGCGGTTGATCATCGGAAGTGCACATTGATCGACCAAAGAATTTCCAAGTTTTCGCGGAATTTTGGAAAATTTTTTGGGGGAAGTTTTGCCAGAATTTTGAGGATTTTGAGAATTTTTTTTTGTGGGGTGGATCGGCTGAAGTTGGAGGTTTTGGTGATTTAGATGTGCAGGAATTTTTTGGAAATTCTGGATGAGTGAGAATTGCAGGAAAATATCGGTGGGAGTTTTGCCAGAATTTTGAGAATTTTGGGAATTTGTTTTTGTGGGGTAGATCGGCTGAAGTTGGAGGTTTTGGTGATTTAGATGTTCAGGAATTTTTTGGAAAATTCCGGATGAGTGAGAATTGCAGGGAAATATCGGTGAAAGTTTTGCCAGAATTTTGAGAATTTTGGGAATTAGTTTTTGTGGGGTAGATCGGCTGAAGTCGGAGGTTTTGGTGATTCAGATGTGCAGGAATTTTTTGGAAAATTCCTGATGAGTGACAATTGCAGGAAAATATCGGTGAAGTTTTGCCAGAATTTTGAGAATTTTGGGAATTTGTTTTTGTGGGATAGATCGGCGATTTTGCATATTTAAATGTTGATGCATTTTCTGGAACGTTTGGAAGACGTTTTTGCCTGAATTTAAATAATTTCCATTAATTTTGAGGGAGTAGGTCAATTGAAATTTAGGGTTTTATGAGTTCGTCGATTTTTCAGATATCGGTTTTTGTTGGATTTATTGAAAATGGAGTGATCAATTTTTGGAATTGTTGATTATTGAATATCGAATGATCTCCAGAATTTCATTTTAGTGAATAAAACGATGTGACTCCGGAAAATCGATTTTTCTTAATCAGGAAAGTCACAGCAATTTCTAGAAAGATTCGAGAAAATCGGAGATGCCAATTTTTCGAGGGGATGCAATAAGAAAATGGAGTTGAGGGGTTGAAAAATGTGCAGCAATGAATTTCTTGAGTTCCCAGTCGACTAAAAATTCAATAAAAGTGAATGAGAAATTGCAGTGATGACAACTTTTATAAATCATTTGATGTTGAATAAAAAAAAATCGATATAAATCGGAAAAATGGGGATTCTCAAATTTCTAATTGATCCAGTATCTCTTTACACCCAAAATAACTCGACAATTTCATTAGATTTTCAAAGAAATAAAAAATCCATTCAATTGATATTAAATTGAAAATTCTAGATTCCTCGGAGAATTTTAATTCTAACAATAAATCCAAAAAACCAATTGCAAATTGATATCATCAGAAACAATTCTACAAATTAATTCATATTTCTCAGTAAAAAAAATACTGACATAAATGTGTCAAGGGCCTGCACTGATGCTCTGATCCCGGGAAGTCTTAAACCTCAATAAGTATTCATCGATAATGAGATGATAAAATGGCCTGAGCACTATTTGCCAGTTGTATTTGTCTTGCATGAAACAACTCGTAACTTGCCAACGTCAGAGTGATATGTTGGTGAGGTACAGTCGGTTGGTCATCGATCGGTTGGCCTGGGGTGCCGCCCTGACTTATTTAAGAGTGAGCATTTGCTTCGTGTTGGAAGCCCCAACCATCGTCACGATTGACTCCAAGGGTGCCTCTCCTATTTATTATCAATTCTCCAATTAAAACATGAAAATTCATCCCCTCGACACCCACCAAATCCGAAAAATTCTGGTCATTGATGCTAATGATCGAAATTTAAATTGAGTTTCAATTGATGTTAATTTTAATTTCAATTCATCTGAGGATCTTCATCGATAGAGAAAAATTATATTTATTTTTTAATACATAATTTTGATGTAAAAATTAATCAAATGACTCGAAATTTTCATTGAAATTGAATTTCAATTCAAATTATTAAATGATAATGCAATTTCAATTCATGATTGTCATCCAATTGTCATTATTATCAATAATTTGATTCTGAATTCGATTCCAATTTTTTTTCTGCTGCACTGAATGAAAAAAATTCAATTTCCCGGAGATTTAGCTGCGTTGTTAGAAATTTCTTGAAATTCCAGTGACAATTGTCATAATTTCCAACTACCCGAGTGAATTCAATTTGAATTAAAACCGTTTACTAAATCTGCGAATTATCAGGTGTCTCATGCAGAGGTTGGGACACTCGATAATCATCGAATACACTGACGTCATTGAAATATGCGATTCAGCCTCGATCCCAGGGATCGACAGCCTCACCTTGTCTCGTCCGCAGCAAGGATTTCAATTTTTTCCACCAACAAAAAGCTACAGCATAATTCAGATGACAATGACAATTGCAATTGAAATAAACATTATAACAACTTGTCAGTCTAATGTCTAATCAGTCACCGGAAATGGTGGACCCTATGTGTATGATTTGATCAGGAATTCATTGAGAATCCATTGAGAACTCGTTGGGAATTCATTGAGAATTTATTGAGAATTCATTGAGAATTCATTGAGAATTCATTGGGAATTCATTGGGAATTCATTGGTAATTGAATGGGAATTAATTGGTAATTGAATGGGAATTGTGAATATGGAGAATTGATGTTCATTCGTTGGATAAATAAATAGAATAAGAATAAAAATAAAATGAGTTGGAAAATGGTTGGCCCTCGAATCACCTGAATGATTGGACAAGTTGGAATAAAAGAGACAGAGTGGATTGCTACGTTGCCGTTGTTCCTTGAGAATGGTCTCGTTGGTCAAAGAAGGGGCACCAAGCAATTTTCGCCGGGGCGAATCGATCTGGACGCACGCGGAGGCACGCAACACACGTTGACCACCAACCACACGCATATCCATGAGATGCCATGAAAAAAAAAACAAGTATAGGGAGGGGCCACACTCGCCGAACGAGTTTGCCGCAAATTTCGATAAACAAAATGACTTCGTTACCCATCAACTTTACTCAAAAAAGCTGCTGGTTGAAAAAAATTGATCAATTTTCCGGAGAATTTCGGTGAAAATTTTGCATGGATTTTGGAAATTTCATCAATTGGTTTTTGTGGGGCGATCGACGGAAATCGGCGGTTTTGCTAATTTTAATATTCAGGAATTTTCCGGAAAATTCAGCCGAGTGTAACTGGCAGCAAAACGTCGGTGAAAGTTTTGACAGAATTTTGGGGATTTCATGAATCGGGTTTCGGGCGGGGGTCGACTGAAATCGGCGGTTTTGCTAATTTTAATATTCAGGAATTTTCCGGAAAATTCAGCGGAGTGTAACTAGCAGCAAAACGTCGGTGAAAATTTTGTCAGAATTTTGGGGATTTCATTTTTGGGCGGCGATCGACTGAAATCGGCGATTTTGCAAATTTTAATATTCAGGAATTTTCCGGAAAATTCAGCCGAGTGTAACTGGCAGCAAAACGTCGGTGAAAGTTTTGCGAGAATTTTGGGGATTTCATGAATCGGTTTTCGTGGGGAGATCGACTGAAATCGGCGGTTTTTCTAATTTTAATATTGAAGAATTTTCCGGAAAAATCAGCGGAGTGTAACTGACAGCGAAACGTTGGTAAAAGGTTTGCCTGAATTTTAAAAATTTTATGAATTGGTTTTCTGGCGGAGATTGACTGAAATCGGCTGTTTTGCTCATTTTAATATTTAAATGGTTTAATACTTTAATATTTTAATATTTTAATAACTGACAGCAAAACGTCGGTAAAAGTTTTGCCTGAATTTTTCGGGATTTCCTGAATTAGTTTTTGTGGGGGGGGATCGATTGAAATAGGGGGTTTCGCAGATTTAGTTGTTCATGAATTTTCCGGAAAATGCAGTCGGAACTTTCGACTGAATTTACGTAATTCCCATTACTTTTTATAGAGTAGGTCAACTGAGATGTATCATTTTATAAGTTCACAAAACATCTCATCATTCCCTCTCAGAAATGGCGAAATTTTCCGGAAAATTGACCTATTCTAATTTAGGCAAAAGAAATATCTATAAAACAGCGATTCAGAATGAAAAATCCAGAAAATTCCACAACGGAAAGTTCTCTGTCAAATTCTCTGAATTGCAGTGGATCTGCCACTTTGATATTTCAAGATCCAAGAAGGCCTGGAAAAATCATTCAAACGTTTTCAACAAGACAGTTTCCCTTCTTTTGAGACGAAGAAAAGAAAAATTACCGAATACTCAAACACGTGCGCGAAAACACGTGTTCATTGCACATCCCGGGCCCTCAGCGATAAAAACTATCTCCACCAATCAATTTCTGCCGATAACCTATCCCATAAAGACCTCCACGTGACCTGTATTCCCGCGTGGTATTCTCGCGCATGCGCATATAGTTGTCTTAAAAATTGAATGAAACGATGACGAAATGATTGATCACCTACAATACCAGCATTTAGAGAAAATCGATCACATTACATAAAAAAATTAAAACTACATGAATTTTCCATTTTTCTTGATTTTCCAACTTTCCAACTTTCCAACAGCCAATTAAATTTAAAAATCTAGCATTTCATGAATTTTCATTCAATTTTCCGCTAAAAACTCAGAAATTCCGGACCTTTCAGTATCCATTTCAATTCCCCGCAAAATTCCTCACTTTTCAAACTCAAAACATCATCTACTGACTTTTCCTCGAAATTCCTTGAAATCCTAAAAGTGCATGAATTTCCATTGAATTTTCCCCTAAAACCCATGAATACCCTATCTTTCAGTATTCACTACAATTTTCAAAAAAATCCCTGAATCCCCAAACTCAAAAATGCTACCTCCTGCCTTTCTCCCGAGATCATTCCTATTCCTCAAAACTTCAAAAAGAAACGAAAAAAATGTGCAAAAGAGCCAGTGGCTAATTCGCGAGTAAATTTGAGGTTGAGTTGGATCCTCTGGTTTGGTTGGTGGCAGGATCTGGTCCTCTCCACCCCAGCATTTCAACTCTCTCCCTCATCCTTTTATCATCCAACTCCAACGATTTCAATGTCTCTCTCTCCAACAACTAGTGAATTCGTAGCAACTGACGTATCCTCTCTACTTCTGCGTTAACCGCCTACTCGAGAATTCCCGCATGCGTCCCTCAACTCTTCCCTCCTGTCCCCTGCCCTCCCACTATCTTCTAGACCCCCTCAATTCCCTTTACCCCTCTCTCACACTCTCTCGTATCTCTCGTATCTCTCGTACTCTCCCTGCATGAAGAGAGAACCCATGAGTAAACCCGTTGGTGTTGTTGTACGTCTGCAACGCCCAGTCCGCCTCTTCGTTTCGCTTTTATATATATTTCCTCTCCTCTCCTCTCCTCTCCTCTTCTATCCTCTTCTATCCTCTTCCATCCTCTTCTCTCCTCTCCTCTTCCACAGGGACTTGCTACCAACCGTTCCTCATTAACAGTGATGAACAGCTCCCCGAGACCAATTTCTGACCGCCTTTATTCCCTTTTATTCCCATTATTTACATTATTTACATTACTTGTATTACTTGTATTACTTGTATTACTTGTCTTTTCATTGGTGTTAACTAATCATTTTTCTATGCTATTAGTGATGATGCTGATGTACCAGTTCCCTAGATCCTCTCAAATCTAGTCTCTCCGATCAATCTCTGATTCTTTCAATTTCTTATTTACTCTCATTTACATTATCATTCAATAATGATTTGACTGATGTCAGTTCCCTAGATCCTCTCAAATCTAGTCTCTCCGATCAATCTCTGATTCTTTCAATTTCTTATTTACTCTCATTTACATTATCATTCAATAATGATTTGAATGATGTCAGTATCATTCAATAATGATAATGTAATAGTTCCCAAGATCCTCGAAAATTTCCAAAAACTGTCTGAATAAGATGAATAGATATCCAAGATCTTTAGACCGGACATGTGATTTTTTTAAATTGAATTTTCTAGTCAATCAATAATTATTTTTCCACATATTCGCTTCCTAGATGACAAAAAAACTCTCACCCCCGAAAAAAAAACGAGACCAAAATTTGTTTTCCCCGCAGTCCCCGATGACCATCCCCGGGCCTTAATAAGCTGAAGGACTGAAAACTCCTCGAAATTTTCCGGAAAACCAGAGAATCCCTCAGTTCCCTCTCCTCAATCAAAAAAATTAAAATAAAAAAATCCTCACTCATAAATCCCCCCATCACCCCAACGACAACCCCAGCATCTCCAAGGGTGATTTTTCCCCGCGCCCTAACGAGAGCCCCCAGGATCACCCCTCCGGAGAAAGGACGGGGGTAGATGGAAACGCTAAATCTTTGTTGATGGAAAATCAGAATAAGAGGAAAAGGAAAACCGAGAGAAATGGTAAAAGTGGAGAAAACGAGAGAAGAAAGTTATATAGAATCGATTCCTTTTGATGGCGAGCCAACTTTCGTGGTGGTACTGACTGCGGCCAGAGGGTGGAAGAGGTGGAAGAGGTGGAAGAGGTGGAAGAGGTGGAAGAGGTGGAAGATGTGGAAGAGGTTGAAGAGGATGAAGAGGAGGTGGGTTGGATAAGGGGGGGCAAGGGGGGAGGGTAAAGAGAGAAAAGGGGGGAGTAAAAAGAGGTGGGGAATCCAGTCGCGCAATTTCCTCGGCTTACCCAGGCTTTTTCTCTATCTCTCTCGATTCCCCTTTCATCTGGCCCCTCGCGAGATGCGACGTACATAGAAAAAAAAAAAGAATGAGAAAAAAAAGCCCGAGTAACAGGACAGAAACGGTACGAAAAAAAGGTGGGAAGAAAAAGGGAGATACTCCTGGATGGTGGAACGTGAAAAGAACAGGAAAGAGAGAGCCCTATATTACACACTGTACAACCGGGACTGATCGTCGTTGGCATATACCTGGGGCATCAGGACGTTCCATTTGCGTCACGGCTTGCAACGTAATTACGCTTCCTTGTTCAGGACGTATAATAAAGATGCCGTCATTTTTACTGCGGGATGGTAATTCTTTTGGGGTTTTTTAATGCCTTTTTTGTTCTCAGGTGCCATTGGCAGAACTTTTAACTCCGGGATGACAATTTGGGGGAAATATTCAAGTGATTGGTGATCCTCTGGATAGTATGGATTAATGTTTAGACTGGTAATCTAGGGCCTAGATTCTAGGCCCTAGAACGGAAATTGACCCAAAAATTCTGGTAATTGGTAATTAATCGAATCATAATTGGGGGAAATTTCCAGATTTTTTTTTGAAATTTAATATCACCTGCAAAAATTGACGTTTGGGTTTTTGCGGTTTGTGAGATCAATTATAATTTAGCATGAAATTTTCAAGATATTGATGAGAAATTTGGTGAGAGTTTGAGTGATTTCTGATTAAAATTGATTTCAATCTGACGTAATAAAATTCAGATGATTGACTGAAGTTTCTTGTAATTTCTAACAGTATCTGTTAATAAGCTGTAACAATTTATTGGGCTTGGGTACAATGGCCGGATTGGCTTTGTTCTTGTCGATGGGATGGCGCATCCGACTTCCATTCTCGATGCTAACATCAGGAGTGAAGGATTTAACGAGAATGAGGCACCCAAGAACTGGAGAAATGTAAGTTTAGAGCTGTGTGACCTTCTTGGAATGTCTCTCTGCCGACGGGTTTGTTAGCAGGTAGAATAATCGTAGAGGTGGGGGGGATGGACCCAAGACATTCCAAAGTCTCCAGATACGTATGACGTTCATCAGTCGTCAAATATCGTTGATTCACAAGTTTTTAGAGTATATTCCCCGGTTGTGAAAAATTATTCTAATCACATTTCATTTCCCTTGGAAATTCACTATCAATTAAATTCAATAGACTTCATTTTTTTAATCTCTTGGAGAATATGACGGCAACGTCGAAAAGTAATTAGATTATGAGAGAAAAATCGTGGGGGAATGGAAGGGTTCGGTAGAATCCAAAATTTCAAATTCCCCAAAATTTTCTATTTTATCGTGAAAATTTCTTTCTTTCATAATCATTTAAAATATCCCCCCAATTTCAATTTTTTCCGCAATTTTGATTATTCAATAGACCGATCCGAGTTGCAAAATTTCGAAAAAATAAAAAAAATCGGTGACATTAATTTCATATGAATTTCAGATTGTTTTCAGATGAAATTTCCCAAATAATTTTATACTTTTCAGAATTTCCAATTTTCAGCACTTCTTCCCTCAAATAGAATTTCCCTTATTACCGTAACTTTAATTATTCAGTGGACCTGAAAATCCGAAAAAAAAAATGTGCAAAAATTCAAAAAAAAAAAAAAAATCCCCTGCCATAAATTTCACATGAATGTCAAGTTGTTTTCTGGTGAAATATCCAGAATAATTTTGTCACACAGTGAATAATTCCCCCAAACAAATGGACATTTCAGGGGAATAAATTTTTTTCCCCAGTGGAGAGGAAATTTTCAGCACTTCTGGCCTCGACAAATAAAATTTTCACAAGCCGAGAATGAAGGCAGCTGTACAGAATAACATCGGTGCAGCGGGTGAGACGCTCGATATTTCAGGCGGTCGTCCCGTAATATATAGGAGAAACAGGGGGGGGACCAGGGGGCGAGAGGGAGAACGAGGGGGTGAAAGAAGGGGGAGGGGCGGGGGGGAGGTAGAGGAGGACGAGGGTGAGGGCAAGAAGTAGAGACGGAAGACGAACGCGTTGTAACGCCGACGCGGTGGTCCGTGTGGTTCACTTCGCTTCGTTTCCAACAGCGGTGAGAGGATATACAAAATATACCATGTCCATTGCATCCGATCAAAAGCCCAGGCAAAATCAACATCAAAGATATCATATATATCTTATTGGAATGACCTATTTTACCGCACGTCTTTATTTTTCATTCCAACTGTCACCGAATTTACCGCGCGACATCTTCAAATTGCGGAAAATTTCGAAAAAGATATCTGAATTTTTTATTGAATTAATTGAACTATATTTATTTGAATGAAATGAAAATCAAATGTGGCGATCAATTTGGGGTGAATAATTGATTTGTCGGTTGGAACTGGAATTTTCATTTTTGTTTCTCCCGAATTTTTGATCGATATGAAATTTAAATATTCAATATCGATTTTCTAATTTTTAATTGTGATTAATTAATAGGAAATTAGTGGAAACGTTGGGGGAATTATTGCGTGAGTTTTCAATAGTTTTGTGGTTTTTGGGGGATTTTTTAATGTAGATCTCGAAATTGAGGATTGGTGCGGATTATTTAATTTAATTGGTCGAGGAAATGATAAAATTGAAAATTCATATAATTCGGTGGTTGAGAATTTCCCGCGACTCAGTGAAAACTCATGAATGTTATTGAATTGCAACGGAAACTTCAATTTTCATAACTATCTTTCCTCTAAATTTAATTCAATTTTACCCTCTCGAGAATTATTCCCACATTTTCCATTAAATTACGCTACACTCGTTTATATAAAAATGCGATATCCACTTGCTAAAGAATTGCGAATAATAATTAAATTCATTGACTCACTTCGGCAGTTGAATTCATCACACGGAAGTTGTTCCTTGGGTTCCTGGCATTTTTCAATTCTGAAACAATAAATTTTACAGTTGAAGCATTTTCAATAGTTAATTAGGGAGATTTTAATGACTATTGGTGAATATTGACAGATTGTCGTTACTGAATAAATAATTGAAGACAGAGAACTCATGAAATTTGTTATTTTATTACAATTCCAGTGAATTTTCCAGTGACTTTTCCAAGAAATTACTTGAATTCCTAGTTTTCTCAGTTATTCCATCACATTTTTAATTCAAATGAATTCCAATTGTTTTAGGATGTCTTCAATTAAAAAAAAAAATGAGAATATCAAAACCAATTGATTTCATATGTCAATCAATTAAATTGCTTAATCGGTTTAGATTCTCCCAAAAATTAAATTATTCATTGATTACTGATATCAATGGGTACGAATAAAATTCTGTTGTAAAATATTATTGTATTTATCTCGTGGTAGAGGTAAATTCAATAATTCGGAAAGAGGGCATTGCTATCCGCCAGTTGTAACGCGTTTGAAACACTAGATCAATAAAGCCACCACCTTTCCAACACACGCATCTACATTCTACAATCACCAACTTATGCTTTCTACTTGCATCTAACCCTCTTCCTCAGGTTCTCAATCTGTACACGAAACATCTCTCGTGCGCACACAATTCTCGTGGCCAAAATTCCTTTCGTAATTTTCCCATTTTCCCCTCTTCTTTCAATTTGTCGAGTGGTCTTGCACTGTTGCAAACTCCTGGTGCCATAAATAAACGAATAAACCACGGTGCATCGGGGGAAAAACGGTTTAATAGTTGGGGGATTAATGTTTTAGTTCGTCGGAGTTTGGGTTTTGAGAGGGAGAGATAAGTGGTTGTTAAATCGTATGAATCTATTTATTTCCCACATTGTTGGGAAAAATTCAAACTCCACAATTTTTTTTTCATTAAAAATATCACAGTAATTGATCATTTTTCCAATTTTATTCCCCCCAACAAAAATCCGACGACTTTTTAATATTATTTTTAATTTACACAATACATTCATCCCTCAAATTCAACGAAAATAAATGTAATTGGAATTTTAACATAAATTTATAGAATTCTCAAAATTGTTAATCTTCTATTTTGTTTATCATTTACGGAGTGGAAATAGAAGAAAAAAATTCACGTTACGAGAAAAATAATGATCGGAATTCAATTTCAATAAAAAATAAATTGGGCAATGAATTATTACGATTATGATTATTCTATTATTTCACAATGGAATTTTCAATTGACTTTGAAGATGGCAATTAGAAAAAGCGATAAAATTTCAATCTTTTGTGGTCAACCAGTGAACGACAGAAAAATGTGAACACCAAAGTACTTGATAATTAATTGTTTGGATTGCACTGAGGATGGATAGTTATACCCCTAGTTTCGATTCATCTAGTTAGTTGTTAGATAACCCACTTGCAAAGACCATCTCATGAATAAGAAGATGGAGAAATGCAGTTGTGGCTCGTGTCGCAGGGCGACGGCATCACCAACAATTTTATTTCTGTCGGTGAACGAATGCAAGTATAAGTCTTCGCTCAATAAACCGAGCTTCCCCGATGCTATCGCGTACGAATAATTCCATTCCCCAGGCCCTTTTATTGGGCCGTTGAAGTTCAGCAACTAAAAGAGATCGAAATAAAAGACTAAAAAAATCATTTATCTCTCCCAAATACTCCATTTGATCGAGATAACCAATCGAACTCTCTGGATTTCCCCAATCGAGCCAATCCCAAAGGTTTCACCCATGACAATTACATTTCTCCATACAACCATCACCTGAATTATGATCTTGAATGTAGACCAGTAATTATTGACATGAAATGCCCAATCGGAATTTTTATCTCCAGAAAATCCTGGATTTTCGGGGATTTCTCTGGATCGAAGAGAAATAGCGATTTTTCGGTGAGAACCTTTTTTGTACGTTGGAATTTCCGGCGCAAAATTGATTTTGAAGAAAATTTTTGTATTTTTTCGGGATTGAGAGATATTCGGGGAAAACCGCAAGAGAAAAAATTGAGGTGGAGGATTTTATCGGTTATTGTCTCATTAGATGGAAAAATTTATTGGGAGTAATGACTACTCCGGTTCCATACCGATGGTCTCGTTACACGAACGAGAAATTCCATTTACGGTGTGATCAACCATACCTTTGCCTCAAGGAAATGCTCGTGTCAGTGAAACATCGAGACTGAATCATCGGCGCAATAGTGAATCACACGCATTGCTCTCCATACACCATGAGACCAAAAGTTTCACCCAGTGGATTGCAACACGCAATGAACCTTTTTCAGAGTTGTATGCATTACAGTGAATTAAATAAAACCAGTGGGAATTTAAACTTATTCGTATGCATTTTAAACTCGTGCATCATTACCATTTTATTCTCTCGTTAAATTAAAGTTGATTAAACGAAAATTTCGAAAGCCTTCCACTCAGTTGATTCACGATTTACCGGAAAAATTCGTGACAACTGTCAAGTTCAGACCAATTATTCCACGTGAAATTTCAATTGTAATTTTCCTCTAAACGTCATTTTAAATGGCGTAATTTCCATGATTTTCAACGCGGTTATTATACAATATTCAAACATGTCCCATAGTAACTATTCACATGTCCACAGTAATATTACCTGCACATAGAAATTTCCACGATTTCATTTAAATTAAAGTATGCAATTGTTTGTAGCTTCCAATGCATGTTAATGCTTACTATGCGACATGGTAATTGCAGAATATTTAGACATGTCCTATAGTAACCACTCACATGTCCACAGTAATATTACCTGCACATAGAAATTTCCACGATTTTATTTAAATTAAAGTATGCAATTGTTTGTAGCTTCCAATGCATGTTAATGCCTACTATGCGACATGGTAATTGCAGAATATTTAGACATGTCCTATAGTAACCACTCACATGTCCACAGTAATATTACCTGGACATGGGAATTTTTAGTTTAATTTACCCGATGCATGCGGTTGTTTGAGACATCCATGGCATGTTCACACTTACTACGTAAACCCAGTAATTAAATAATAATATTTGATGATGTCAATAGTGTCAATAACTAAACATGAAAATTAAAAAAATGGAATTTAACCGGTGTATGTCGTCATTTGGCACATTCACGACATGTCACCACTTACTGTGCAGCGCAGTAATTAGAGAATATTTGATTATGCCCATAGCATCATTAACATGCCAATGAAGAAAAAAAAAATGGAATTTAGCCGGTGCATGTGGTTGTTTGGGACACCCGGGGCATGATCCGCCTCTGGTTGTCTCGACATACGCGACTTTCTAGGAAGAAGCCTGACTTAACCAGCTATAATCACGCTCCCTGGCTCTTTCTCTTCACTCCGAGTATACACAAAAATGTATCCGTATAGGTGACGAGTTTGAGTGTAAGAGGGTATCGTCTCGAATGTTGGTGATGCGGGTTTGAAAACTCGCACGACGCAGCAAAAAAAGAAGACAGAGAGTAAAATGAATGCCCTAGCGATGCCCGAGTAAGAGTCTTCTTTAGCGTGTTGGAATATAACTCAGGATGCAACGACCGTTGGGAGAACCTCGGCAGAGTGTACGTGTCTGCCTACCACCGGTTTATAAGGTGATTGCACCAAGACCCAACGAATCCCCAGGGCAAGAGCCATTAATAGGACTTTATTAATTTCCATATCCACAATACCATAATGCCACTGAATCGAGTTGATTAATCCGGCATTATCTCTAATTATTCAAATTGCTCGTTACACTATCATTTTTTTTTTTCACTTTCCATTGATATTTTGGGCATCAGTTGATGACCAGACATTCATCTAGTCCCAGAACGCGTAATTAGTCGATTATTAACGCCCAAGTAATCTCGAAAATTCAACGGTTTATCGTTTCCCGACGAATAACTCCGTTTGACCGTCAGTTTTCAATGTATTTTGTACCACCAGTTTCTCTCTCATCACCAGTTCCCCTATATTATATATCGTCTGGTCCCGACCAGGCGAATATCTTCTTCTTGCCAGAACTCGAACAGATACTGAGTCATGCACGAGTAAAAAAATCGCCAATTCAACCGGAATATTTACTGATAGCTGCACGTCAGTATAAATAAAATATGAAGTTTTAATTTATTGGTTATTAATTTGCTCAACCCTCGGATCCAATGGAATTCTATCACCCGAGAGTCGCTTGATTGAGAAGGATTAATTACAGACTTCAAGAGACGGACTTGATGAGTTCCGCATTATTCGTCTCTTGTTCCGGGAAAGCGATGGTTTAGGTGTAATGAGGGGCAGAATTGTTATTCAATTACTCAGATGTTAATAGTGACGAGTTTAGAAATTTATCAATATTTATCTGTGCAACAGATAAATTTAGGGTAAATGTCTAGAAGAAAGCCGCCAAATTTAGTTAGAATGTTGAAGATGAAAAACAGTCAGGGGAATATTTCACTGAATTAGAAATTCGTTGGAATTTCATTGAACAGTTGATTTGAATGATCAGGTGTCGGACTTTTTTTCAGATTAACTTGAAGGAAAAACTGGGGACTATTTGATTTTTAAGTGACAAGATTTCCTGAAATTACAAAGGAATTGAGATAAGAATTCTCTAAAGTATGTATGACCGTTCTATTTATTCCGAGTGACTGAGAGAAATGAAACAATTCCTTTCTCGAAAGAAGAAGAGAGAATAAGTCGAGAAGTTTAATACAACTTTTTACAGGAAATAGAAAGCACCGCTAAAACTAAATGCTCAACCTATTCTCCAGGTCTTGACGTGATTATCTGTTCCCATGAATGCCAATAACTTTTTTCTTCTTCCACCGCTTCTTAGTCGTAACAATTTTCTGGTTGATGCGTTTCCTAATCACATCCCGTCATTGCAATTATAAATGCTCGCATTAAAGTCATTTGCTGAGTGATGCCTCAAGCCCATTCAGCGATAAATTATTACCACTTTATAGATCAATTAACTCCAGTGTTCATTTAGTTGTTGATGTTGAACTCTGTCGTTGAAATAATCAATCATGAAAAATAATTTGTTCGACTGGGAAAAAATTGCTCTTTTCATTTTCAGTAAAACAGTATCAACCTCTTATCACCCACATTTTTCCATTCATCTGTATTTACTCAAGTGAGCAGTAGCTTTGAAAATCACAAAAAATGCGCCATTCTCAATTAAAAAAAAATCATTTTCAATTTTCGTCCAAGTACTCATAAAAAAAATTGGCAATCCCCCCCCCCCCCCCCAAAAAAAAATAACTCCGACTCTTCCCACTTGACAACTCCACAAAATATATCCCGAATCTCTAAAAATTACATAAAGCCCTTAAAAAAATTAAAAATAAAAAAACCAAAGAATAACCCGCGAAACCCACGAAACCCGCGAAACCCGCGAAACCCGCGAGATCCGAGAGACCCGCGAAATGTGTGAAATCCACGAGACCCACGAGTGCAATAAACACCTGTCAAAAAAAAAAAATAAACAAATCAATGCCCCACAACGATCAACCCCCGTATCAATCCCCCCCCCCCTCTCCCCCTTCCTTAAACAATTCACAAACAATTACTCGAAATGCAACGAAGCATTATCCGACTGCTTGTAGTCGGTGGAAGTCATAGAGCACCGAGAATTTATACTCTGGGGCGCCCAGTGGGATCGATACGCACGACGATTATTTCGGGAGCATGCCGACTCCCTCCCCTGTTACCACCCTACCACCCAACCCCTCCCCCTTAACCCCTGGAACCCCCCTCCCCCCCTCGACCACCCCCCTCGCCAATGGCAATCGTCCTCTCACTCTCGTTCCTCCATACGGACGTTGGAGACCCTTTTTCATCCCCTGGGGACCTAGAGTGAACACAGAAAATGGAAACCCGACTGCGACGCCTCGATGAGCCGCTTCGAAGAACCCGCACCACCCCATCGTAAAATCCCCCTATTTGTTCTACTCTCTCTTTCCGTCACTTGAAAAAGCCCCCAGCGCACGCTTTTTCGTACCGTTTGCAACGAATCGATATCTATTGACGCGAGAAACACCCACACAAGGAGAGAGAAAGAGGGAGGGGGGGGGGGGGGGGGGGGGGGGGGGGGGGGGGTAATACTGTTTTAAGTTATATGCGTCATCGGTGAGACAAACCACGAGGTAAAATCATGCAGATATCAACGGCAAATGGCAAAAGAGGAATTCATTGTACTCGTTTTAATTAATTTCAATTGCAAGAAGATTTCATCATACTGGACTGACAGCAGAACTTGAGTCAATCATCGGAAATCTGAGTCAATGGGAAATGCATCTGAGATTTGAATCCTTTTTTTTTGTGAATAAATTGCTATCGGTTTTTTTAATTTTTTTTTTTTTTTGAGTTGTCATTGCAAGTGGTAATGGTAGTTGAAATTCATTACGGATCATTTGGTGAATATTAATTTTGTGATTCAATGGAATTCTTGGGATTGGAGATTTGTTTGGATCAATGGGAATTGTTGGAGAGTTAATTGAATGTAATGAATCATTATCATGCGTTCGTTGAGCTTCAAAAAAATTTGTAGTCTAATCGCACTTATCATGATGTAATTTTTGTTAAGTGTATTGATGTGAATCATTGTGGGCTTTTTGTCGGTCGTATCGTTAGAATTGAATGGACATTACCATTTAAAAATCGTGAGCATTTTGAAAGGTAGGAAGAATTCAGAAAAAGTGGGAGTTGTAAGTGAAATTGTACGAATCACCACGTGAATTTTTTTTACTCCGTAAAAATTATCCATTCATCTGATGATTCACAGCTGTGAGAACAATAAGTCGTCATTTTTACCCAACAATTGAGGAATTTTATGAAATACAACGCAGAAGTCCCTAGATTTGTAGAGATTGTCAGATGTTCAAGAATTTATTATTCTCCACACACAAGTCGAGAGATTTCTGTTGAATTCTACTTCTTCAGGAAAACCACGCGAAGAGTAATAACCCAAAAAAAAAGGTGAAATTGATGCGACAAAAATGTCAATGGCAGAAATCTAATTGATTTTGAATCAAGTGAAATAAAAATTGGCGAAAGTCAAAGCAAATCGTAACCCCCTCCGAAGACTATCTAATAATTACCTCATTACTCTAATTATCCGTAATTATCCATTACAGCAGACCCTCGTCTGGGCGTTATCGAGTGATCGATTACAGCACGTATTTATGACGCTTTAACAACAGTTGTGATAAAAATGAGAGGGGGAAAAACAACAATTACGTGTTTTCCAACGACTATCCGTATTAATCCAACCCTTTCATGGCTAAAAATCACTTCGGTTACATTAACGAGGCTTTACCTTCCTGAATTAATTACACACAAGTCTTTAATCCAGAAATAAATCGACACAAAACTACTGACCATCTTTCATCGGCAATAACTCGATAACTACAGAGTGGAATTTGTGGATTTTTTTTTCATGTCCAAGGTTTTTTTACGCGCTTTGAAATAAACCGTGACTCGTCAAAATCGAATCACTGGGTCATGAAATGTCGTGGATTAAACACGTCCCATCAACTCCAGCCTCTATTTTCGAGTGAAAAACATCTGAATCTCGGAATCCTCATATATTTCTCAACGTATACTTCAATCACCTTGACTATTATATTATAAGATATATCATCCTTTATTATATTCAGAAGAATATGATTAAAATTCCGCTATTTCTGTTGAATTGAACGGGATTCGACAAACTGAAAAGATGCGAATGCCAACCCATCAAAAGTTTTCGAGGAATATCTCATAATCTACTAGTTCCATCATAAATTTCATTAGAACCTTTTCCATAGCTCTCATAAAACTTCACAAAATATATCCTGACAAAAATTCCGCTATTTCCCTTCAATTCGCCGTGATTCCTCAAAAACTGAAAACAGGCGAGTGCCCAAGTCCTCAAAAACCCTAATTATTGCAGAATATCTCATGGTCCTATCAAAATTTTCGTTGAAACCTTGTCCACAGCTCTTACAGAATCCAAAAAATACGTTCTCAGGAAATCCCTATCTCTCCCAAACCCCTATCTATCTCAAACCGATCACCGCGGATCCATTCCACAAGGGAAATGAGAGCTCAAAAGAAAATCATGAGGAATTCCAACGCATCGGATGGCGATGTAATGTCGCCTCGTCGTTGGTGATTAGTCACACAGTCCTATCTTCTGTCTCCAACGAAACATCGGAGGATCGATTCCGCAAGCGCAAACGAGCCTCAACCAAAAAAGAAAACACAACAACAAAAAAAAAAGCCGAGAGAAAAATCCAAAAAGATCGCGATCGCCTTGTGGCGATGAGAGCCGATTGTAAAAAAAAATATATATAACCCGATGAAAAAAGTATGAAATAAAAAAACGGGAGGGGGGGGGGGGGAATAAAAAAGGAAACAGTTGAAATAAAACATTTCGCTCTCTGGAGCTGGGGAAAAAGGGAGAGAGAAAGAGAGAAAGAGGACTGGATTCCTTTTCCGACAAAGGAAGAACCGTTGGGCGTTTGCGAACCGGTCACGCACCAACGCCACCGTTTGCCTCCTCAAATCCCCCGGTTAAAATAACGTCCACGAGTCCATTCCCATCATCTCCACATACCCCAAGAGTAAAGCCACAAATTAACAAAATCCTCACCAACAGATTCAACTCAGTACAACTGACAAACACCCGATAATTGAGGCCATTAACGGTTAAAAAAAATATATATATGAAAATAACAGCCGGAGCAAAACAATCTCTACCTCCCTTCCCTCAAGGATCATGTAAATCATTAAATTCACCTGACGTTGCTGCGTAGAAATCGCCGATTTATCTTCAATAATCTGGGACTTGCGCAGGTGTACGGCCTCCACCAAAAAATATCACTAAAAGAAACATCCACAACACAAATGAAATCACTGAAATTAATCCACAGCGACACTACAACTTCAACTCCAACAATCACACACGATTTTCAGAGATTTTCTCTCCTTTTTTTTTACGTCCAGAGCACGAGGCGAACTCTCACACTAGATCATCACTGTTTTCCATGCAGTGGAATTGTTTTTTTTCATTTTCACGGGCTTTTTTTTTAATTTGTGAAAAAAACGGGTACACGGAACTCAGAGAGTCCACACGCCACGACCGACGATGGCGGAATGACCCGAGCGACGCTCGTGGCGTCCGCACGAAACTACCCTCCCCCATTGCCTCTCACCCCCCCTCTTTACTCGTTGCACGGAACAACCGTTCCCCTCCCCCTTCTC
>NW_011887810.1:65257-83995 GCF_000806365.1 Fopius arisanus | reverse complement strand
ACCTGTCCCCACCCCTTCGGGATTCAAACACACGGCAGCACCAAATCGCGGGGAATTTTTACTCGGAAAATACGCGTGTGTAGGTTTTGAGAGATGAGTAAGGGTACACCTGGATTCTACCTAACGGGTGTCCATTACGCGATTTCACTTTCCCCTCGACCTTGTACCTTCATCCATTGTTTTTCCGAAAAATCGGATGGGAAATTGAGCGACACGATATTCGCAAAATCTGTCGTTCTGGGGATTAAATCGGTTGGAGATGATAAATTGAGTTGGGCGATGTGCGAGTTTGTGGGAAATATGTTGAGATCTCTGGGAGTTAGTGGTATTTTTGTCGATACCTTTTTTGTTGCTTTAGTTTTGTTTTGGAGGACAGGTGATTAGGCGAATTTCGGTATCTGTCGCGGATTCTGAGATATAAACGGATGCAGTTTGAGGAGAGGGAGAAGAACGTGTGTATCTGGAGTTACAGCACGAGTCATATCTCTTTATTCGAGAGAGATACCGAAAATGTTGTAAGAACATTTATTGCAGTTCTCATTTCCCTCTATAAAAAAGATTAATTAAGAAATCTGTTATCTCTCATGGATGCCAAGATATTCGCTGAGAACTCAATGGGTAATTCTAATCTCCGAAAATTTCAACCCGCTAATGTCATCTCCGGGATTTAGCTTCGGAGTTCCATGGAGTACAGATCCCTAATTACAATGATTTGTGTGCAATAAACCGGTGATCATTCCTCCCAGCGCCCATTCACGAAACGATTGCGAGTCTTGAATGAAAATTTCCCCATTCATAGTTTTTCGTGAATATTCATGAGCAATTTTCACCCGCGAAATCATATTCCGCTGTTTTTTCGATCTCGATACCGCGGAATTGGGACTCAAGGATTCTGAGGATCTCAAAAATCGGCCAGATGCAGTGGGAACCAGCGGTTCTGCCGTGCATACGGACAAATCCATCGGGGGAAACCAAAGATGGCGAGTGGTGCAAAAAAAAAAATATATATATGAAAAAAGACAAATAAAAGACAGAGATTCGAGAGGACACGGGAGAGACATGCGCACCAACGAGGGAGACGGCATTAAAATAAGGACAGGAGATTCAGAGAGGGGAGTAGGAAGCAGAGAAAAGAGAACTCAACATTCCCCTTTGTCGCTTTTGTCGCTTGTGTGGGATCTCTCGGATGTATGTGGAGAAGACAAAAAATATACGCGTGCAATCGCACACTAATGCCAACCTTGCGCCAGCTGTACGATTCTACCTTCTCTCACTCTCTTCCTCGGGTACCTCTCCCCCAGGGTGAGGGCAGAGGGGACAGAGGGGCACAATACGTGCAATGTAGATGGTTTCTCCACAATTCTCACTTATCCCGGGATCAATTCCTCCGAAGTCTTCAGATTTTTACGTTTCCAAGGAGCTGAAAAACAAATACCAGTCATTAGATCTACTTTAAGAATTCATTCACTTAATTATAATTACCTCTGCTAATATGTAGAGCACAGATGTAAGCTAGGAAATTCCATAATCATTATTATTATTGATTATTATTAATTACTTTGTTGCTACTACAAATTGATCATAATTATGAATAAATCTTTTGTAATAAGATGTTTGAATTTTAAAATATTGGAGATCTTGATTTAATGTATTTAGGGGATTTTTATTATTGAATTTTTTTTTCGTTGTTGATGTCGAATGATTTCGGAAAGAATTGACGTTTTGTTGTAATTGATTTGTGGAGATAATTTCTCGTTATGGAAATCTTGTTGGATGCCGAGCATAAATTGTAGCTGTGGTGCGTGGATGGGAACGAAACAGATTTGCGCCGGACACATTTGGAGGGGATGGGTGCAAACGTATAAAACATTGGTTTCAATGGAGGAAATTGACAAATTTACGGAACTTTCGATGGTCATCGATCAATCAATTTACCTGATGTCGAGGTGATTGAGATTGAGAAATGATTCACCGAAATTCAGAAATTTCGAATAGATTTAAAATATAATAATACCGAGTAATTTTCACTTGAAAAATTCGGGAATTAATCCCAGAAATCCAAGAATTTCTCATAATTTTCAGAGATATAATTATTAATGAGAGATAATTAATAGTAATAATTATTATTTTTATAATTATAAAAATTCCCGTCGGGTAAGATGAAAACTTTAAAGTACGAATTATTGAATTTCTTAGAGTTGATGGAGGAAAAAATTGCAGGAACTGTTAAGTCTCGACTAATGCGATTTTTACATGCCACTGTTGCCCAACAATAAATAACAATTAAAAATCCATAAACAAATGGATTACAGATGGCGTCACGTGACGGGAATGAGAAATTCCTGTTGCACCGACGATGGAAAGACTAGAGACGGAGTCACAGATCGATTTGAGGCTCAGAATCAATTCAACCTAAATTTTTCAGTTACCATTCGCAGAACTGTCGAAGCTTTCGTTCTGGTGTCCTTCCTTATCCACACGATAGCTCTCTGGATTAGTTCAGGAACCAGCAGGGTAAGTTTTTCTTGTTGAAGCCTTTGCATAATCCTCCGCGCTGACGAGTCCCAGCCAAACAAATAAAACGTGATTCTATTTATCATCATTCCTTAGAATTTCAAGTGAGTATAATCCAAACATTAATGGTATATGCAAAGATATTCATTAAATAAACAATTCAAACATTATGACTGAAATATTAAAGAGAACACGATAATTTGCGAGTGATTTTAAAGAATTCTAACCTCAACAGTTGTTTACATGGAGATCAAACGAGTACTCCAAATTCTCTTTGAGTTTTAAAAACTTCATTCTAATTTCCTCTTCATTCCTCCAACAGTCTTCAAATTTTTCCTCCAAAGCCATTGCATTTTCCTATAAATTAATCCTCAACAAGACTCCACAATTGAAACTGTCAAACGCCTGTTTTTACTCATCGATAATCATTTTCAAAACTACCAACTTGAATTGAAAATGTAAAAGGATTTTTTGGTGGTTGATTAAATTTTTTCCTGAAATGAATAATTTTCCAGATTAATTGATATTTGATGAATGGATTTAATTAATTCCTGAATTACGAGCATTAAAAAATGTATCGAGTTTATCTGATATGTTTTATATAAAAATATTACCTCTTCAGGAGACAGAGATTATCAACAATAATAAAAAATGGCAGCGACAATGCCCATCAACCCGAAACCCTTCCTCAATGGACTCACTGGGAAGCCAGTGATGGTGAAACTCAAATGGGGTCACGAATATAAAGGCTATCTGGTCTCTGTCGATGGCTATATGAACCTCCAGCTGGCCAACACCGAGGAACACGTCGATGGAGTATGCACAGGAAACCTCGGGGAGGTACTCATCAGGTGTAACAACGTTATGTACATCAGAGGAGTCGACGAGGAAGACGAAGAGGGCGAGATGAAGGATTAACTTATTCTTAACTGTATCGACAATTCATTTCTAATAAAATAATTCGTAAATCTATTATTCTCCTCTTGGTTACTCATCAGTAGTAAAACAATTTGTTAATCTGTTATTCTCATCTCCATAAATAATTTATCCCGAAATAAGACGTGAACCACTCGTTGTGGCTAATAAGACAGTTTCTGAAAGTTTTCGCGCAATACCTTTGAATCTAGAAGAGATAGAAAAATTTTTGTTAAAACCTTTTTGGCGGGTCTTTTTCCCCTCCGCAAATTTGGTACAGATCAAAATTTCGCTATCTCTCTTAGATTTGGGGATATTGTTCGAAAACCCGACGTTATCTGGTGGCCACTGAAATAATTTGTGATCATTATTCCGTGATTCAATGAAGTGATTGACTAGTTGGTCAAGGGGACGTCGGTGACGATGGGCTTCGGCCTTCCTCGAAATGTCACCTTCTTCGTGATGATGGCCTTGACGAGGTACTGCAGCTCCGATCCCTCCAGCTTATTCTGTTCCAATATCGCCATGGGTTTTGCCAGAGTTGTCTCCTTCCCATGCAGCACGTGCATTCCCAGGATCATTATGGGGGTTCCAGTCTCGTTATAATGAAGATCCCCCAGAAACTGGCCACTCTCTGGGTCCGAGGATGCTGCCTCCAGGTCCCCCTGCAGCTCGACAATCACATACTGCGTCCATTTGTCATTTATTCTGCAAACAATTCAGTCGTGACAATTACACTTATAATTACACTAATACGTACTTAAAAATAGACAAATTGTTGATCAATTCCCCCTAATAAATATAGAAAATGGAATTGTTTAAAACTTATCTGACATGATTGACAGCTTTACGTTAAATGATTATGGGAATTCATGGAATTCTTTACGATATTACATAATTTATTGATTGATAAGCCGAAGCTGTTCGTGATTGCAGTGAAATTTAATAATTTAATTGTTTTTCTGTAATTATCAGTGTCAGTCTAACCTGGTTATGGGAACAATCATCCTGTTTCCGGCGGGAAAATCTTCAGTGAGAACTCAAGTGTGAGACAGAGAAATTGAGACTCTCTTTGTCGTACAGTCTCATCAAGAATTTTCATCCAACGTTTATTCTTGGATATTTATCAACAAAATGTGAAAATTGTCTCAAGTCTTCACAATTCTGCAGAAGACTGACGCAAAATCTTTTTTATTTGAAGGCATCGCATTAAAAAATCATCATATCGAAGACTTTCCCCACGATTTTCAACTTATTTCGTATTGAAACGCCCCTTCGCAATAAATCATGCATTTTCTGAACTCGGATGCGAAATGCGAGTGAGAAAATTGTTTTAGTATTTTACTGACAGTTATTTGAATTTATTTAAAAAATTGTGTGCACTTGATCTTCGAATTTTCTCCAAAAGCAGAGGAACCGCTGAATCATGAGAATGATTTTGCTCTAGGAGATGACTATGCACATGATTTTGAAATAATTTCAATATTTTCTCCGGAATAAATCCAATAATTGTAAGTGCATTGCCCTCAGACCATTAAACATACGTCTCTGTTTCACGGAAATCAACAGTCATGAATAAATAATCCGCCACCAGGTGAATATTCGATTGGAAGAGATAAAAAATTCAGAAGACTCCCCTTTTCCAAACACTCAATATTAAATTATTAACGTAAAAATCGCAGGAACACGTGATGATTTCAGATGATAATTTATTCATGAGAGGATTGATTGCATTCGAGGGTTTAGCGTCAGTTTGTCGAGGGCTTTCTCATGAAGATCATCTCCGGGGGTTGAATTTCGTAGCTCCAGATCAGAATGCTACCCTACAGCATTGCTCTTCTCCGGGCCTGGGGTGTCTGGGTGCCCCAGGATTGGTGGCCAACCTGGAGGAAGAAATTATACCCCGCATACACTGTCTTCATAATCTGCTTCGTTTACGCGAATACTCTATCGCAGATAATCGATCTCTTCACGACTTACGAGAGTCTCAAAGGATTCATCAATAAATCGTTCATACTTCTGTCGACAATTGCCGGAGGAGTGAAGGGTACCCATTGCATTCTGCACAGACAGCAGTTCATCAATCTGGCCAAGACCCTGGACTCCTACCCATGTCGACCTGAAACCCCAGAAGAACAGATGATCCAAGACGAATTCAAGAAGAAGATCAAGTAAGAACAAATCAAATAAATGGAATGATCATTTACAAATAAATGATTATTTAAAGTAACAAATAAAGAAATATTTAAATATTATAGAAAAAGTCAATAGAATTCGATTTTTATCAATCATTTTTTTGGTTTCGATATTCTCTGCAAAATTTTCTCGTATCACATTTCCTGAAATGAAATTGAATTTTTGGTTAAATTTTCGGGATGAGCGGAGGAGAAAAATCGAATTTCATTAATTTTTTGTGTTAAAGTTTCTGATAAATATTTCCATAGAATCGATAAAAGATTCCTTTAAAAAAAATCCAGATGTAAGGAAAAATTAATGATTTCTGTAAAATTATAATGTACACCTAAAAATATTTTTAGGTGTACAGATTATTTTTAGTTTTTTATAGATTTTATTCGTTGAATGCATAATTTTTTATGATAATGATTCTAGGCCCACGATAATTAATATAATTATTATAATTCCTCTCGCAGATTCATGAATAGACGATACATTACGATGCACCTCTTCACGATAACGACCTTGACGATAGCTAGTGTTCTGAGGGACGTACCTAAGGGTGAGCTCTACTACAAGGCCTGGATACCCTTCAATTACACATCACCCTCGCGATTTTGGCCTGCGTACGTTCACCAAGTAATTGCGCACTACTTCGATCTCTGCATGCATGCAGGATATGACACCCTAGCACCAGGAATGATGATCCACGGATGCGCCCAATTCGCCATCCTAGGGCACCGGTTCCGGGCGATACCGGAACACATCAAAGGACGACTCCAACACTCCGACCATATCCAGTATAGAGAGCTCAAGGCCTTGGAGAAAAAAAAACTAACCGAATGCGTTCGACATCATCTTCAAATATTTGAGTTGTGTAAATTATTTTATCATACATTTTCCAAAAATTATCGCATGATTTTTTAGTTATGTGGGCATTTTTATTAATTTTATATAGAATTGTTTTATTTTTGAGATTACGATAAACGGCAATTATTCGTGAATTTAAATTATGTAATTGCATGAATTGTAATTATTATTATTATTGTAAATTCATCCGAATGCGTCTGACATCATCTTTAAATAATTGAGTTGTATAAATTATTTAATCGTTGATTTTCCAAAAATTATCGCATGATTTTTTATTTATGTGGGGATTTTTATTAATTTTATAAAGAATTGTTTTATTTTTCGAAATTATGATAAAAGGCAATTCTTAATGAAAGAGCATTTTCGCGATGGTTATGATAAAAACTGAATTAAAATAATGTAATTACATAAACTGTAATTATTGTTGTTATTATTATTATTATAAATTTATCCGAATATTATTATAGATTTAAAAAAATTACCGCAAGATTTCTAGTTGATTTGGGAATTTTAATTAATTTCATATAGAATTGTTTTGATTTTCGAGATCATGATATGCGGGAATTATTAGTGAAAGAGCAGTTCATAAATTTTTAAGATAAGATCTCAATTAAAATTATGTAATTGCATAAAATCGGTGGTTTATCGTTTTATTAGTTGATTTTCCCTGGATTATAAAATTATCATTTTTATTCGATTTCTCTGTGTAGATTCGCGAAGACGAATAATGGAATATTTAGTGGTATGATTTTCATGCAGTACACCGTGAGTTCATTGGTACTTTGCATGAGTACATTACGACTGTCGCAGATGAGAGCCTTCAGTCCAACTTTACTCTCCATTTTTTTGTACTTCTTGAGCATGATTGTCCAGATTTTCATGCCGTGCTTCTCCGGAAATCAAATTACCATTGCTGTAAGTAAAAAAGATGAGACGAAATTTTATCCGCATCGACAACGAAAAAATCTCATTAATTACAAGTCGAAAGAATAATTAATTTTTATGAAATATTGGTTGACTTACGAGCAGTATTCACTCTGTCCAGGGAATCCCCGGTTTATGTATCAATTGCGACAACTCTTCAGTTAAATCCCTCAATAATTATTATTAATTTTTAACAACATGAGAATTCTTCTAGAAGGGGAGGAATAAATTTGGAATAAACAAATAATCATTAGAATCTATAGAGGAATGAAAGGATTATTCTTATCATTATAATTGTCATGATTGAATTCAATTGGACGTGAATTGAACCTTTGACTCTTTTTAAAATCCTTTCAAAATTAATAAACGAATCGACTGCAATTTCTCATTAATTAAATCAATATTAAATTAATGACACGGCTTTGCAATTCAATTTCTAGAGCGAAAAACTCTGCGACGAGATTTACGGTATGGACTGGACAGTTCTCAGTACATCAACTAAAAGAAGTTTGACATTGATAATAACTAGGGCCCAAAAACCGTTGAGATTCACCAGTGGCTACATCCTCACTCTGTCCATCGAATCCTTCAACAGTGTGAGCATTACCCGTCATTTCAATAAATATTTGTTTATCGCAAATGATTGATATGAAAAAATCACCTGAATTTTTGGGTTTGCCTGATTGCAGACGGATTTTTCCCAAAATGTAAAGAGAATTTTAGAAAAAATATGAGTTTTTCAAAACTTCTGACATATCAGAGAACTCGGGTTCTCGGGTATTTCCCGAGAATAAACTTAAATAAACTTCACTCTTTCCCGATTTTTTATAGATTCCCTCAGAAAAAAATGGTTTATCGTTTTATTACTTGATTTTCCCTGGATTATAAAAGGGAAAAGCCATCAATTCTTTTGTCTGAGTACCTTTTCCTTATTTGAGTTTTACCCGAAATTCAGGTAGTGACCAGATGGGACCGGCAAAAAGACAAGAGTACCCCTCGAAGTAATTTTTACCGATAAGAGTCTTATCGGTAAAAATGGGCAACCTCAGGTAGGCTCGGAGCTGTAGCCATAAAATTATTAAGATTCCAATTATGAGAGACCTAACGTAATTACAAAGGTTGTCGTCTATTTGTGTGGTGGGGGTAACATTGGGAGATTGCGCATGCGCGTGATTGAAGTTCACGGGCAAAATGGTTTGAATTTTTATGAACGTGTTCGGACATTTTCTTTTCGATTAAAAAAATGGAATTAAAAGATGATGGTTTCGATTCAATGGAAAATATAGAAATGAAAAGTTGGAAAATGAATGTCAAGTTAGGACTATTAACAACATGGTAATATTTAATAATTGTTTTGCAAACAATATTTCCACTTCAAGAAATCTATGAAAGATATGAAATTTCTTTTTATAAAGATGATTAAAAACCACCAATAACCAATCAAAAGCATAACAACAAAAAAAAACAATAATTGAAAAAATATTTCCATTAGAGACATAGAAAATTTTTCTATTTCACTTTTCTCACCACCAAGTTTCTGCCAAATATCCCTATTAATCTTGCCTACGCGCAGGGCATCATGGGCCCGAAGGGGGGGTGCTGCCATAAACTTTATGGCTTGGGACGATTTTGCCTAATGGCGGTGGGGAGCTGGAGTAGCTCTGAGAGCGGAGGTTGCCCACCTCTGGATAAGACCATAATTGTCCATTCAGCTATTTCACCCTTATTTAAATTAAGAGAATGATTATTCACTATTTTACTATTGATCTATGATACCACGAAATAAAATTTTATTTCAGGTTGTGAAAACCTCGTACTCAGCATTCAACGTTCTCCACGGTTCCTCGGAATTCTGAAGTTTCTCCCATGAAGCCCCAGAAAATAGTAGACTCCAGTGTAAAAATTTCGAATTGTAACATATAGTTGTCAAGAAATAATATAATAATAGTACATTCATCCATCCATTTTTCAATGGGAATACAAATATTGAGAGTGAAACCAAGAGGAAAAGCAGGAGAAACGGTTTTACACAAATTTTTAGAAAAGAATTTAGTCAAGAGGAGAGAGTAAGGTACACTGAGAAAAAATTCTACCACAAATTAGTGTGCTATTCACCAACCCATGGGACCAAACCGTGGTCAACAAAAAATTCGAATGACCCACCCGAAAAATTCAGATGTGGCACCCTAATTTTTGAAGAACTTACGCTACTTTTCCGTGAGACTCCCTTAAAAATTGGGGCGCCACATCCGAATTTTTTGTTGACCACGGTTTGGTCCCAAGGGTTGGTGAATAGCACACTAATTTTTGAATGGACTCAGACGAAATAATGATGTATTTTTCTCTCCGTGTACAAGTGAAAAAAAGTGGTGACTGCGGGTGTCAAGTTATCCTGACACTGTCCAGAAGTCTTCTTTGTCACAGGTTCGTAAATAATTTTATGATACTCTTGAAAGAATAAGGGACCTTTCTTCTCTCAGCACCACGAATTGGTTGAGAAAACGTTCGTGGTATTTGCGGGTTTATGGATTTATTGTGGGCCCTCGAGGGTGACCCTTGAAAATTAAGACCTATCCCTCAGAAATCACCATTTGCTACACTTTCCTGGGACACGGGGCAAAGGTTTAGCTCCAATAGAATTTCAGGAAGCTGGCAACGCTGTTCCTGGACACCAGATCTTGGTGGCAATAGTAAACCGTTGAGATAAAGGAAACAGTCGCTCTTAACCCGTCGAGAGGACAACTTTAGAATTGTTTGTTTATTAGTTAATCCAATTATAACGAGACATAATAAATGTCTGGTTTCATATTGAGGTGAATGTTCATTAAATTTGTTTAAATATTTGTTTGCGAAGCCTTGGATTTGGTTTCATCAACAATCATCCTCGGACTTCAGGCACCGGCAGTTCAGGCCCATAAACAAATTAGTAACAAATTGATAAAGTGAGTTTTTAAAATTATGTTAAACATCAATTAATCGCAAGCCTATTGATCTTAGCGGAAAATGCTGTGGGGTTTTTTTGGGGGAATTTTCTTGGGTTTTAAAAAGGTTCTTTTAAAAATTTTGTTTTCTTTCTTTGGTTTCGGGGTTTTTTCGGGCAAATTTGTCTATTAGCTATAAATCGAGTTATCACTTCACCACTTCACTGTTAAAATTGATTAATTAGGCTTAATCTATTAATTAATCTATTAATTCTGTTTATAAAATAACGTGTTATCGACATACCCATTGAGTACTTCCCTCCGGTCCCAAACGAAAAGACTTTCCCGCCTAAAGTCGGTCACCAAAAAACCGTCAATACACTTTCCCAGAGTAAATCATTCCGAGATCAAAGTGGATTCGACAAAAACAATAATCATTAGTAATTATTCACTATTCATTGTTCTCCACAACAATGGAATCGGCACAAGTTGTAACTCAAGCGTCGAACTCAAAGAGATTCAATTGTCAAATTCACGAAGTATTAACTCTGGTAATCTACAGTGTAGATTCTACACTCTCATAATACTCCCATAGAATTTTCATAAAAAATATATACATAAACAATGCGTCGAGAGGTTGATTGAAGAATAAGACAAGACTCGAAATGAAAACAAAAGAGAGAGAAAATCCCGGGTTTTCATGAATGCGACGCGATTGTGCAGTTACTTGCGACCGGCGCCGATCTTCAGAGCTTTGTTCGACTCCTAGTCTTCAGATTACTCATTACCGAGTTGATTCATTCCGAGATATCGCGTCTCACGTTCCCGCGAGATTTTCCAAAGGAATTGCTCTCACAGACGTGATCATTCTCGAATCTCTGTAACCCGTTGTAAAAATTCTAGGAATCATTCTTTGAAGCACCGGCCGGCGTAACATGTACTGATTATCAAAGTGACACGGTTTTTGGAACACAATGAACGCCAGTAACTCAAGCTCCTTGGGATTCAATGGGAACGATTCTGGGATTTGTGGTGAGTTGGTTTTTCTTTCAATATAATTTTGTTTTTGAGAATAGTCTTGTTTTATCTGATTTATTTAGAGTAACGACAATTCATTCGTTTGGGTTCTGGATTGATGGTCAAGTCGAGGATGTCCGGGTTCTGAGGACCAGATCTTTTAATGTTGAATAAATTCTGGGGTTTTTGGGTGAAGGAATTTAGTTTACTTTCTTATTGTCGACAATTCGTTGTTAGTAATGAGGAACGTGCATTTCTTCCGACCACAATTGAGGATTCGTTTCGGTTTCCAATTGTTCGGAGGAGTCGGGTCATGTGAGGTGTTCTGTTTTTGAGACAGTTCAGACCCTTTTTGTCTTGAGTAAAAGCGACTAATGAGAGAAAGTTTCGCCTCGTTTCTATTCTACATTTTGACCGTTTGTTTGAGTTGGATATGTAGATTTTAAAATTGAGTGAAGTGTCATTATCTTTCTTATTTTCTGATCTTCGAAAAGACCAGGACGGACCCTCCGGCAGCTCAAGGCACTCACTCAACTCCTCGGATTCCAGTGAGAGTCGCAGACGTATATCAATTTCAGAGTACAAACAGCGAAAAAAACCAGCCGAAGCAGCTCTGGATCCTTCGTAAGTAAATCCTCACTTGAGATTATTCTGCACTGAATTAATATTTCATTACACGAGAATCTTCCAATTCTTAAAAATATAAAAAAATATTGATTCATTATTATTCTGTACACCGTATGGGCTGCCATATCTTCCTGTAGATCATCTTTCTCTGCTATCCGTCTTAAGATTTCCTAAAATTCCAGAATTCCGACAAACAACAATCACATCACCCTGAAATCTGAGACAGGAATTAGTCCACCATCTTCAAGGGTTGCAGTTTCTCACCAGAATGGTCCAATGGTTTTCAACAACGTGGAAGAGTACTACGCCCATATTTACTGCTTGACATCGCAGGGTCAGCTACCATCTGTTCCCGAGGTGGCATCTCAGGGTGTGCCCCAGGCACCTCCCTCAGCGCCAGCCCCCTCGTACCCTTACTGGGGTCAATCATCACAGCCCCCTGCCACCACCACAGAGTCCCGATTACCCAAGATGGAAGAATGGCTCCCCACTCCGACATTCTCCCAGACCTTCGCTCAGACATCTTCCGAGCCCATCCACAACGGTGAATCCCCCACTCCTCATTTCTACCCACCCCTTCCGCCCCAAGAGAAGACCCCAAAGATGACACCAGCATCAGAGCTAACTGGCTCCAACGAGGCGACGTCCTACAGGGAATGGAGAAAGCGAAAGTACGGGACAGAGGACTCCTTTGCCTCGACGAGTAGCAACAATTCGAAATTCAGGAAGACTGACTCCTGGAAGGACAAGGGAGGCCCTCGAAACGGTCGTCGTCCACGTCAAAATCAGAATTCCCAGGATAATTGGAATACAGGGGCTGGATCGTCGGGAATGGACTCGTGGGATGACGATTCAGCACCGAAGGCAGCCTCTGGTGGTTTGGATTCCTGGGATGATGGCTCAAGTGCTCCCCAGGCTAACAGTCATGTTCTAGACTCCTGGGATAATGAGCCGGCCCCTCAGGCAAATAAGAGCGCTCTGGATAATCTGGAGAGCTGGGACGACGGTGGAGCTCCACAGGCTAGCCAGAGTATCCAGGAAGACTCATGGAATGGTGGAGGAGCCTCTCGACACAAAGTAACTGCCCAGAATGGTCTGGACTCCTGGGATGACGCAGGGGCACCTCCTGCAGCGAGTAATTACGATCCGTGGGGATCAAGCTCAGGTCCACAAGCTGGTCCTTCAACAGCTACTCAAAATGGTCTGGAGTCCTGGGACGACGCAGGCGCGCCACCTGCAAAGAGTAATTATGGATCTTGGGAGGCCACGTCAGCACCTGCTCCGTCGAAGTCTCTCGGGGGTGGTTTGGAATCCTGGGATGACATATCAAGTGCACCTCAAGCCTCTCAAGCAGCTCTCGATTCCTGGGACAACGCATCAACTGCTCCTCCAGCAGCTGCCGACTCCTGGAATAATCCAGCACCAGCATCCAATTACGATAATTCAACTGCACAGTCCTGGGATACTGGGAATTCCTCGAGAGGTGGTTCCTGGGGGATGAAGGGCTCCCAGAGGGGCTTTCGAGAGAATAAAGGAGGATATCGAGGGAACAAATCGCGGAATGACTCGAACAATCGCTCGAGGAGTGGTTCAAGGGACTACAGAGGGGGCAGCAGATCCAGTGATAACTCAGACTCTGGGTACTCGAATCGTGGCAACAGAGGAAGCAGGGGGAGGCGATCTGGTTCTCGAGACTCTGGGAGTTGGAACAGGAATGACAGGGACAAACGCTCCTGGAACAGTGGAAAGAACTTTGGGGACAGGGGCAACGATAGGAATGATTCCAGATCCTCCTGGGATCAGGCCGAAGCTTCAACTGCGGGAGGAACCACTGGCGAGTCCTGGGACGACGACGTGGCCGCTCCTCAGTCTAGTAAGGAGTTCGCTGGCTCCTGGGGAAACCAGGGGAGTCAGGACGTCTGGGGAAATTCGTCGGCGAATAATTATGACAGGGGGGTGGCGAATTATCCTAGTACTTCGAGTGCTTTAGCAGTTTCTGCTCTCGATGCTCTCGAGTCCTGGGATGACGAAGTGCCTCGACCACAAGCAGCTCAAGAGCCTCTGGTAGCTCAGGCTTCTGGGGGGAATTCGGGAGTTGCCAAGAGTAATATGGTCAAGGCGTTGTGCACCACGTGCTCTTTTGAGATTGTTCATCGTTGCAAATTTGAACAGGACTGTGAGATCAGACAGAATCTCAAACCTGGGGAGCTCTTCACCTGCCCCTGTGGCATGGCTTTCCTCCATGAACGTGACTGTATACAGAAGGTCGGGGAGAACTTTGCACCCATCAACATGGAGACAGCTCTCATTAAACAGGTGGGGAGGTCTCATGTTTATGTTTGCAAAGAGTGCAATTTCAAGTTTATACTTGAGAATCTCAAGGATAGCAGTCACTTCTTCAAGCAGATGACTAATAAAAAGGGGGACAAGATCAGGCAGACAGCCGCCATCAATGATCCTGAGGGAATTGGGGCTTTTACCACTCATATCGAAAGGATTAATAATATCGCCTGTCTTGGGATGGATTCTGGTGCTACGGAGAAGGCTTTGAAGGATAAAATGTCCAGCATTGGACAGTGCAGTCAGGGCTGCTGCACTATTTATCATGACTGCAAGACGTATGAGCAGAGGGAGGAGGGGGAGACTGTGTAGTTTTGCTGAGGATTACTTTTTTTATGGAATTGAATATTCTTTCTGTGAAATGGAATATTCCTGATGGAGAAAAATTCGGGGATCAATGATGTTGATGGAGTTTAAAAGGGAGATGAGTCGAATTTTGCACTTGCACTTGATATCGATTGATCCAAGGCTTGTGCTCTCGGGGGAAAACGTGAGATGATTCTTTGTAGAAGATTTAATCAGCTGCAAAAAATTCAGTTCATGTTTTCACCCAGCACACAGAGTTGTTTAGATAAATCGATAATTAAGAAAAATTTGAAATTCAAGTCGTCTCGTTTTACCGCTTCCTTACTGAAATGTTCTTCACTCAAAAATGAATAATCTAGATTGTGAAGTAGGAATTTTAATGGACTATTCTTTAACGAAGAATATGAGAGAGATACTCTCGAGCTTTCGATTATTCATTGTTGAATCAAGAATATTGATCGTCAAACGCAGAATTTCTATATTCTCTATGAAATTATTAATTCGCAGAGACTTCACTGTGCGTGATGTGACGTTTATAAATTTATATTTAGTTTAACTGTTTTTCTGATGATTTGAAATATCTTTGTTTAATTAGACTACGTGATGATCAGTGCCTTTGGCCTTCTACTGCAGACGAGTACTCGGAATTTGCGTTATTTTCATTAACTGACGAATCTCTAAACAAAATTCATTCGGTTATTTCCTCGTACGTTCGAGTGGAGGTCAGTATTCCAGGAATATTATTTTACAGATGGGAGAAGCATTTGATGAAGTCATCAGTTTATCTACTTTTTTTATTCATTTTTTAATCTAATTTTGCGTAAGTCTAGGATGTACGATACTGGAATGAACTGAGATAACATTCCTATAGATATTTAGTTTGATAATTTTGCATAGTCTATTTTGTTAAAATTTATACCGAGAAAGAAATATTTCCGCCAAATATTCAATTCCTTGAGGGAAGTATTCAGTTTAATAACTCGTTATGTATAAATAAATATTTGACAATAAGTTTTTGGTAATCCAAAACGTGCCTTCGAGCATTTCGAGACGAGAACAAGATGTTTGCCACTGATTTATCATTCATTTTTCTCGTGCGTTAAATCATCAGTGAAGGTTTAATAGAATTTAATCAGAGTTTTGCATGATGATTTTGTTTTGGAAGTCGAATGAGAAATATCAGATCTCCATTCCTCCAAATTAAATGAATATGAACTTAAATGTGAATATTCATTTGTAATATTCATGGAGAATTCGTAATCTAATATTTCCCTTGATTTTATTATTCAAAATACTTCATGCAATAATTCACAGTCAATTTTCTGTCGTTTTCACCCAGAAGTTGTATTTTGTACTGCCAGTACAGCAAACTGTCTCGAGAATATATTACAAATAAAACCATCAAGTGTCAACAAGTTTGACAGTTTATTATATTTTTATTCATGCTTTAACAATATATCCAGAACTTTTTTATAGAATTTGTAACTGCATATGCCTCTGTAGCCCTCGTTGAGCTGTTCATTGCGAGAAAATATTGCAACAAAAATTCATTAACTAAAAAAAAAATTTCAAAAGTCTCCGAAAAAGTCGAATGAACATTTCAGCAATAAAGACGAGATATTTTTTAAAGTTCAGAATTGTTTCTTGAAACGTACTGTGAACTGTTTCCATTAGAGGATAAATTAATTGAAGTTACATTCCCATAAGGAACTGCATCAAACGCTTTTGCCATAGTCCTGGTGTTATCAGAGATCCTGGCGGCCTCGTAAATTCTCACCCTAGCACAGCCAGGTGCTTCCTCACCCCAGGAATCTGATTCGCTTTCTTTGACAGAATTTCCCAGACTCTCCTCGTGAGAATTCGAAGAGAAATTCTGAGAGAGTCTATCCCCAGGAATTCCTCCAGTTCTCGGACCTTCTGCACTCGTTTTCATGTATTTTTTTGGAACCTCGAGGTGATTGTCCTCTTTAGATAAGGAAGAACAGAGGACGTAGCAGTTAGAGCCTCTCATTTCCATGTGTCTCTTTCTTGTTTCAGAATTCATGCAGTGGTATAAATTGGGGATCTCTTTCTTCGAATCTATTTCTAATTTTATGTTGACCTGAGGATCTAGTTGGGGGACGATACTGGGGATCTGTTGATCTGTCCGATTAGTCGTTCCCCGAATTTCGTTTGCACAATTTTTGTTGTGGTTCTCACAACAATGACTGACGTTCCTTTCTACGATTGATCCTTTCTCATGGATAAACGATATTTTGGCATTCGGCGACAACCTGGATATCAATTATTCAATTATAAGACTGATTGCACTATCTAGAATTTCTAAAAATTTGAATAATTATCTTGGAGTGGAATTCCCGAAGGAATTAAATTACTCACGTGTATTTCATCGGGTCTTGAGTGTTATTCGAAGCGATAGAGTCAGAAAGAAAGTTGACGTGAAAAAGATTGTCATATTTTTTAGAGGAACCATGAGATCTGGAGAAAACCACAACATCTTCTCCTGGTTCTGAGAATTTCCCCCCATACGCCTGAAAAATCGTAAATCACATCTCAATCTAGATAAATCATGAGTGGATAACCTGTGATTACAGAACGATTAGAATAAATAACAATTGTGACAATTACCTCCACGATTTTGATAATCCTGTAAAATTCGACTAGATCAAAACCGTCCAAATAAAATTTCATGGGTTTGCCATTTATCGAAAATATATGAGCGTTAAACCACTGGATTCCTTGGCGTGCCATTTTGAGATTATTCCAGAGTAAATACGCTCTTGCCGGCTCTTAGGATAATGTTTGGGTATGTAACAGTCCAAACTGAAGAGAAAATTTTCTGCCAATCAGAATTTTACTTGAAAGGAGTACCTGAAAGTCCTTCTTACGATTGGTAAATCATCAATTGAAGAAATTTGAATAAATATTTCGCGGCTTTTGCCTGTCTTTCCGTAAAATATTTCATTTTACGTTCGAAAAAATTCGAAATTGGTAAATTTTAAGAAAAAAAAGTAGATGTTCTTTTCAGATTTATCCGTACAGTTCAAATTTCTCGGTTTTTCTTTGCAATTGTAAAAACTTCGGTAATTTTCCACTTGTTATTTGAATTATTTGAAAATTTACTAGATCAATGGAGATGGTTATGGAAAGAATTTTAGATCGCTCCCAATTTTTTAATTAGTTTTAATATTATTAATAACAATGGAAGTAATGGAAAAAGGTATATTCAACTGAATAAGATCAAAAAATTCCATCACTCATGCTCCCATATCTTAATATCTTCTTGTACCCCCGGCTAATTCAAATCCATTGAATTCTGGGTTCCTGGTTTGAAGGCCCTGAATTGCTTCAGGGCTGTTGGGTCGTCGGTGTACTGATCAATGTGGGCTAGCAATTTTTCTTCGAAACGGAATCTCAGAGTGGAGGCGTCGCGATTTGGCAGAATCTGCAACACATGAAAATCTAAAATCATCAACTTCTGAGGCTTGAGGCTTGAGATCAAGCATTCATTTTACATCAAATTAATTCAGTAGGAGAGGTGAAAACTAAGAATTCTACGCATTCAGATTTTCAAGGACACATTTTCAATTGTCCTTGAATTTAATTGAAACAATTAGTATTCGTACTTTATCGTACGCCATTTCAAACCAAATGCTGGGCCCTTGGATCCTCAGGATTGCCTTCTTGTCGATGAGGTATTTCACGATTTTCTGATCGTCTTCGAATGTGAATCTCACTATTCTGGAACAGATACCATCGAAATAAAAAAAAATATTCAACAATTATAGGTAAATCACTTTGGCGAAATTGTATTGTACTCCAACGTGAAGACAAAATCGATGAATCGTTCAATTCTATAACTCATTATTTGGCAATTATTTTTCCATCGAATTGATGAATTCTCTCACCGTAAAGACTCGTTGTCCTTCGCATTTCCCATCGATTTTTTCTCCAGCAGAGCTGACCCTGAGGATTCCCCTTCCTGCATGATCTGCAGGTCCTTCTGACCCTCGACTTCAGACCTCTGGTGAATCCAGGATTTCAAGAAGTCTTTGGTCCCGACGTAATTATTATCGAGGCCAGCAACAGGTATCTTCTCTACATCAGCCAGATGTCCAGGGAATCTCCA
>NW_011887810.1:61162-65247 GCF_000806365.1 Fopius arisanus | reverse complement strand
AGATCAATGGAGATGGTTATGGAAAGAATTTTAGATCGCTCCCAATTTTTTAATTAGTTTTAATATTATTAATAACAATGGAAGTAATGGAAAAAGGTATATTCAACTGAATAAGATCAAAAAATTCCATCACTCATGCTCCCATATCTTAATATCTTCTTGTACCCCCGGCTAATTCAAATCCATTGAATTCTGGGTTCCTGGTTTGAAGGCCCTGAATTGCTTCAGGGCTGTTGGGTCGTCGGTGTACTGATCAATGTGGGCTAGCAATTTTTCTTCGAAACGGAATCTCAGAGTGGAGGCGTCGCGATTTGGCAGAATCTGCAACACATGAAAATCTAAAATCATCAACTTCTGAGGCTTGAGGCTTGAGATCAAGCATTCATTTTACATCAAATTAATTCAGTAGGAGAGGTGAAAACTAAGAATTCTACGCATTCAGATTTTCAAGGACACATTTTCAATTGTCCTTGAATTTAATTGAAACAATTAGTATTCGTACTTTATCGTACGCCATTTCAAACCAAATGCTGGGCCCTTGGATCCTCAGGATTGCCTTCTTGTCGATGAGGTATTTCACGATTTTCTGATCGTCTTCGAATGTGAATCTCACTATTCTGGAACAGATACCATCGAAATAAAAAAAAATATTCAACAATTATAGGTAAATCACTTTGGCGAAATTGTATTGTACTCCAACGTGAAGACAAAATCGATGAATCGTTCAATTCTATAACTCATTATTTGGCAATTATTTTTCCATCGAATTGATGAATTCTCTCACCGTAAAGACTCGTTGTCCTTCGCATTTCCCATCGATTTTTTCTCCAGCAGAGCTGACCCTGAGGATTCCCCTTCCTGCATGATCTGCAGGTCCTTCTGACCCTCGACTTCAGACCTCTGGTGAATCCAGGATTTCAAGAAGTCTTTGGTCCCGACGTAATTATTATCGAGGCCAGCAACAGGTATCTTCTCTACATCAGCCAGATGTCCAGGGAATCTCCAGCAGCTGTTGTTCATAGAATTGTTCTCGAGGTTTGAAGATGAAGTCATGACTTTTTTATCGTTGTTCATTTTACCGAGTGCAGGAGTAACCTCGACAGATTGAAGAGTTGGTGTCTGATTTTTGTGGACCTCTGGGGATAAGTTCAGGGGTTTATCACCCAGGAAGCTGTAGGATGGAGAACCCACGAGGACTGAGCTGTTCAGGTGCTGTTCTGGTACATCCTCCTTCGGTGTTTCGTTGCTCTGCTCCTTGTGGTGCTCACGTCGATTTGAATTGAGAAGCTGTAAGACTTGAGATCTGGGTTTTCTTCTGGGAATCACTGGTGAGATTAAATATTTTCCAATGTCCTGACGTCTGTTGAATTTGATACTGTCGTACAGCCATCTGATATCAAACTTGAGCCATTGGCTTCCTCGGGGACGATCTGGTCTCGATAAGATAAGGGTCCTCTCATTGGGAGGTGTTACTTTTCCTCCGTAACTATGAACTAATCCAGCTGTCCTGAGGAAATCCAGGACTTCGAAGCCATCGAGATAGACTTCGATGGGAATTTTATTCGCCACGAGCAATTGACAATCGCCATTACCTCCGATTTTCTCTGAGTTATTCCAGTTATTCGTCATTTTTATTTATTATGATCCTGATTTGGCTATCGGTCCTGCTTTTGGCTTGTAAACTGTTTATTTTATGGTTTTCAATAAACAAAATGCCGGCACTAGCTGATTTTTGTTTACATCAGGTCCAGCCAATGGCTATCAAGATGTACAGACGCTCATGAAATTCAAATTTTAAAAAATAGGGCTTCAAAATATTCTCGTGAATTATTCATTTTGAATGGTTTGGAACAAGTTAAAAATTTTGGAAATAATTTGCGAAACTTTGTTTTTAAAATAGATCATAAAAAACCCTTAAAACCAGGAGAAATACAAAAATAAAAATAAATTCGTCATAATTCCAGGGGATTTCAGATCTCCAGATGATTTCAGATCTCTGTAAAACCGAAAAAACGTTCAAATACTTTGGAAGTTAGAAAAATCTGAAATTTCTCCAAAACTGACTAAAAATATGAATTGTCGCGTTTATTATTCTTTGTTGTATTGCCTGCCTTGACGACTGCCCCTAAATCTTCACCGACGCTCAAAACTCCACGCAATCTACCTTACCAACATCACCTTCAATTTAAAAATATTCGAAAATCCATAGCCACAGATATAGAATAATGCAATCCCGAGATATCCAGAGTGAATAAAAACAATATAAACCGCAGTGAATCAGGCAATAAAATCCGACCCCAGTAATGACCGTCTGAAAGTATGGGGAAGTAATAAAAATTCCCTCGAATAATTCAATATAGTCCCCATCATCCAGATCCCTTGGAACGACGGGAAAAGACGAGGCGACCCTTTGGCGATGAAAATCGATGACTCCTCCCCTGTAAATCCCAGTTCCCCTTGAAAGCCGATAAATAAATTCGCCCTTATGCCACCCTATGAGACATTCAGAGAACCGGTCGTCTCACAATATGAGAAATTTTATTTTACTTCATCTTCTCCCTCTCCTTCCTCACTCTAAGGCTCTGCAATATCTCGTAATGCGCTAGTTTATTTTCTTTTATAAGATTAATAATAACGATTGGTAACAAATAATGGAAATTCCCAACGAAAACTACAAAAAAATAAACGAAAAAAAATAGGAACCGGAAAATAGGGCAGACGATCCCCAATTCCATTTTATACTCTCCTCCCTGAATTCATTGATGAGAAAGTAGCTTTCTCTCAAATCCTCATTCTTCCTCAATTTTCCCATCAACCAACCATTAATTCCACCTAAATTAACCTCATAGAAGATAATAAACCGCTCAAGTAATCTTAAATCCCCTCGAAGCCCGAGATTCATCGGGTACGCATGCGCCATAGATCCCCCCACCCCGAAACCGCATAATCCGCTTCCCGCCCGCCCCCGTAAACCACAAAATGGAGGCCTTAACTCCACTAATCACCTCCGTTATTCCCCGTTGTCGTTAATGACCGGTTTATCGCGCCCTAAACAGCCTCCCGTTATCAATCGCAACGGATCGATCAAGTTGCAATCCAGTGCCACAAAGTTTTTTAACTAAAGAGGACGCGCCTGCGCGTGCGCCTCTGCGCGAGATTCAACGCGCCATCGGTTCTGAATCCATTCAACCCAGTTAACAATACCAATTTCCAGTTAACAATACCAATTTGTTTCCATAAATGCAAACAAACTAGTGATTTCCATCAGCCTCTACCACCACGCATACAAAATCACCGTCAACCCTGAGAGGGAAGATTTATTATTTTCACGAAGAGTCACTTAACTCTCGACTTCTATATGAATGGATATTAATGAGATACCGGGAGTTAAAGTACTCTTTTATGCGCTAATTTATAATTTAGATGAACTATATCAACATGGTGATGGTTACTATGCTAACATAACTATGCTCCGTGGTATTCATTTTCGTGTTTATAATAATTTTAAAACTATGTTCGAGTTTTTATGTTGGAATTGTAACTATTATTTTTCCAGGTGTGAGGTGAATCGAGGGGGTGCTTAGGGGTTAATCGGGCATGCTGCATATTTTCATAGTTTATTAATTACCACTTTCATAGTTTACTATGGGGCAATTAATAAGCTGTGGCCACATTCAGAGGACTCAGTATAATTAATAACTTTATCATGTTCCATAGGAACTCATACCACATGTCACTATTTCCATGTTCATAGTTTACCTCTGCACCGAAATTTTCGGACGGTAATTTGATGAAAGATTGAGTCGAAGTGGAATGAATGAAGAGGTGCATAGTGGAGGGATAATCGGACATGCTCTGTAGTAGTGAACTATGGAAAAAATAATGAACTATGGCCACATTTACGGGGCATCATAAATTTATCAGTTCCACAGTAATTTATGTCCCATATAGTAACTATCGCTATGTTCATAGTGACCACTGCACCGAAATTTTCGGATGGTAATTTAATGGAAGATTGAGTCGAAGTGGAATGAATGAAGAGGTGCATAGTGGGGGGATAATCGGACATGCTCTATAGTATTGAA
>NW_011887810.1:55144-60822 GCF_000806365.1 Fopius arisanus | reverse complement strand
ATAGTGGGGGGATAATCGGACATGCTCTATAGTATTGAACTATGGAAAAAATAATGAACTATGGCCACATTTACGGGGCATCATAAATTTATCAGTTTCACAGTAATTTATGTCCCATTTATGTTCCATACAGTAACTATCGCCATGTTCATAGTGACCTCTGCACCGAAATTTTCGGACGGCAATTTGATGAAAGATTGAGTCGAAGTTGAGTGAATCAGGGGGGTGGTTCGTGGGTGGTTTATCTGCACGCACATGCGAGGGGGTACCGGAGAGCTCCCGGGCGAGGGTAGCGCGCGCCACCCCGTAACCTCTCACTCCCCCACCCCCAAATGTAGCCCTCGGGGTGATTCTCGCGGTGCGCCACGCTAGTCGAATCCCTCCCTCTGGGATGGCCCCGTCGGCCACCTCAGTTCGATATCCGACGTTGCGCTCACTAACACGCGATTGAAAAATATTCTAGTGATAAACAATAAGATATCAAATGAATAAAATGTGAAGTATATTGTGGACAACGGGGAATTGTTTAGCGTGAGTTGATTATTTCATTCCGTGAAATATATCGCGGGGGGGTCTTATTGTCATTACTTGTTTATCCATGTGGTGATTTATTCTCGAAACGAGGATAAACCATTCCTTTTCAGGTCTCAGCTGTCGCCCACGCTATGCAAATTCTCCATTCGTATCCGATGAATAACTGTGCACTTTATAAATGATGACATTGATACTCTCGAATGAGGTATTTTCCGTTGATATTTCATTCTCGCGGGATTGACGAGTCCCTCCGAGTCCGTGAATTCTCCTGGCATAATTTCTTGGTGAATAAATATTCTCAACTGGTATTTATCGCGAGATATTCATTCTCAGGATTTTTATCACGCGGTGGAGAGTCCCAGGCGATAAGTCCCAGATAAATAAATATTCAATTAAAATAGCTGAGTGCTCCTCTAAAATTATCTTCACAGAATTATTCTAATTATTTCCACTCCAAAAAAATCCGTAATCGGTTGGTCTTATTTTTATTAATTATCGCTCCGGATATACGGAGAGGACAAGTCATTTTTTGCGAATATTTCCCTCCGATTAGTGAAAGCTTTTATTTTTCTCTACAAAATATGAGGTTTCAACTGTAAAAAACGGTTTTCCCCGAATTACCGATTTTCTTCTTTTTTCATTTTATTTATTATAGATTGCTCCACTTTAATTTACGCTCAAAGGGTCTGCCAACATCTTTTGAGATGATAAGGAACCAATCGAATTGAAATTGCAAAAGTCTGACAATTTTACCTCAGAAAATTTCAGTTGAAAGTGGAATTTATGGCGCGTTATTTTTCTTGGATGTTATTTTAATGCGGCGGGTGTGCGGAGGCGAAAGGTCGAAGCGACGGTTTTTTTTTTAATTTTTGAAATATAAAACGAAGAAAAACATTTTTCCCTGGGATTATAAATTTTTACCGTTCCGATAATTATGGATTATTATAAAACACCATTAGGGAATTATTTTACATTCTCTTCTCAATCTCCTGTATTAACCCCCGATAATTATTTATAGAATAATAACTCTCCTCGTTCTAATGATCTTGAATAATTCCGTAATTTACAGAAATTATTTCTCCAGCCGCCTTATAATCCAATTAAATAATTTCCAGCATTTTTCAAAAAATACATAAACATTTATTTAAATAAATAATTCAATTCAAAATTAATTTTAATTCAATTCAATTTATTTCTTCTGCTTTACATATAAAAATCTTTTTTTTAATATGTTCAAATATATATATATATATATATAAATACTCAATATAAATATATTTTATATAATATTACAATATATTCTATTTTATAAACACTGATTTTTATTATATAATTTTTATTATAATTGCTCCGCAGATTTTTAATCTGCAGATAGGTACAGTTGAATTTAAAGAAAGTTGAAAGATTTTTCTGACCAAAAAAAAAAATAGTGGGGCACATGTGAGCTATGTATTTTAGGGGATATATATACTATACGGGTCATTTGTTTGAATCATGTGCGATTATGTAGTGAAGATATTTTTTTCTCCTGGGAAAGGGTCAAGACGAGAAAGGGATGGGATAAATACGACGTCTCGTGGGATTGACGTTTCGGACCCTTCGGTTATTCCATTCCTTCCGGTCGACTGGAGAACCTGTGGAACTTGAAGATAATCTGTGTGGGAGTGGGGTGAGACCTGAAAAATCCAAAGGCTCGTGGCTCATATCCCCAGGTTTTACCGTATTTTTCCCTTTTTGTTTTCCTCTTTTCTCCGGCTTTTCTGTCATTCTTTTTGTCCCCCGATCAAATGGAACAGTTGCATGTACTTTGGTCTGTGGAGTCTGTTGTTCTCCGGTTCAATTAGCTTTTTTATCCCGTGGGTCGTAATTATAATTTAGAATAAAATCCCGAGTTTGATTCACATTTTTATCATTAAAAAAGTGAAAAACAGAATTAATCATCTATCAGGATAATTGGATGATTTATAATTGAAGTTTATGAAATTTTTAACGCCAGAGTATGAATTTTTCATTTGACAAAGTGGAAATATATTGAATATAAATTCACTCTTGGTGAAGTTTTTAAATTGAAACGCCATTTTTATCTGTTCTCGTCCAGGAAAATGGAAGTAGAATTTATTTTCGTGGATATATCCAGAATACATGAATAAATATAATCTAGCTATTTATGGATTCTGCAATTCCATTAGAAACTCATTAAGAATGTGATACAAGTTTAATAATGGCTGGAATACATCCGAACTTTAATTGGAACAGGGAACATGATGAAGTGTGAAATGCAATGCATCATAGAAGTTTAATTTGATATTCATTTGATATGAAATGAGGGAATTTCTGAATTTATGATATGAAAAGTATTTTTCTTGGATGATATAATCAGGAATACGATGATCTTCGGTTTGGATATGAATATTTGGATGATTATCGTGGGGAAATCGTCGGGATTGACGGATTAGGGACGGAATTCTGAGATGAGAGCCGACGGAATTTGGGAAATTGCACGGATCACAGGACCATGGCATGTGGAAGGCAAGTCACCACCATGAGATAGCAGTACTAAACAACAACATGACAAGAGAATAAAAAGTGATTCTCGGTGTGCTACAGTGGAGATAACTTCATTATCGCGTCGCAAACAAATACTCAGAGGTAATAGCATTTTTTTCTCGGGTGCTAAAGTGACAATTCTCTTGCGAAGTGGTACTTTCATTTTTTCACCACACTTTTTAGTAGATATCTCTGAACCCAAGGGACATAGTGCCATTTTCATTAATACCTTTTTTGTACCTCTCATTATTTTCTATAAAAAATGTACTTACAAAAATTGCGCTATCTTCCGTCAATTTCGAGATATTAAAGGAAAATTGGTGATGAAAAAAATAGCACTTTGCTAATGAATCGCTGTTTCGTCGGACTTGAACAGCGATTTATCTGCAAAACTATCAGTTTTATGGGAAAGTGGCAAATAACCTTTCTTGTTTATTGTTTAATCAGCAACAAAAAATTTATTTAACGATTTCGCCGGAAATTGATAGTTTTCGAGATAATACGATGGTTATGGGTCATTGGAAGTTTCACCAAGCTGACAATTTTTATAGATTTATTCAATTTAATTTAAAGTTAATGCAGGTTTGATATATCGACGGTTAGATGGCAATTGTTATTATGAAATGTTCAACTATTAATTGCTGCAGTATTCCATTCATCGAAAACAATGGGGTGTTTAAAAAAACGGTTGGGAATCCTCGAAAAATCGTTGATGCGACTGGGAATGCTCTCGTGGCTGTTCAATAGAGTTTGATTAATTTCCCGAGGAATAAAGTTTCCGTTCCATTCTTTCTCATATGTACTCGAGTGCACTGCAGTGAAATTGCTCTTCATAATTAATAACTGGGAAATTGGAATAACCGCAGTGAAAATCCACAACAAAATCCCCAACCGGGATGAAAATTTTCTATTCAACTGGGAATAGTTTACGGAGAGAAATCCTCCAGGAAAATTCTGCCAGAGGACAAATCTATTTATCGTGAGAGAAATTTATTTGTCCAATTTCTGAAGATTCACTCAATGTCCAATAAAATGTATTCAATTAAATACACAGAGAATTCGTATTTTCTTTCGTTTATGTTTTTTAGTTGCACGAAATTCGGGGTTGCGGGCTGACCTGGAGGTTTAATTGTTGTTACATAGTTTTAAATTTGCATTAACTCATTGCAACTATTTGAACTGATGCTCTAATTCCATCATCACTCCTCCTCTTCTAGTTCATTCCGCAAAGTTCTTCGCTCTCGAAAATTCATTAAAATTCCGGTTTTTTATTAAATTATGAAAGTTGAACGATAAATTCCATTGAACTTGCAATTCCCGTGAATCCAGTCTTCTAACGCCCTAATTTTCCATTATTTTATCAACTATTTAAAGAGATAAATTCAGTTATTTCATTCAAAATTTCGGATTAAAAAAAGTTTCAGTCACAATGTCCTCCAAATTTTCAATTACCATTTAAATAATCTTCTGTTTTGAAAATTAAAATGCAATTTTTTCCAAAACAATTTTTAACAGCCAGAAATATAGTCATTAATGATTTATTGAAATTCAATTATTATTATATTATAATTCGAGTGGAATTTGAATTGAAGGATTTGCGGGGTTAAAGTGAAACAGAGAAAGAGGAATTGGCAAAATAATTTTTCGCCGTGCATTGAATTTTGACAGTGACACGTAGATGTACCGGGATGATTGCCGGATATGTTATCAAGATGAAACTGTAGACACTTATTTGGCAATTTCCCTGAATTACTGGTGTGTGGGTCGGAAATTAATGGAGGGAATGTCGTTTAGGAGAAGTGCGGTTGGTGAGGTTGCTCGGGCTGATGGCCTGGAGCGGGCTTCACCAGCACTGGTGGTGGATCCTGATGACTATTTTCGTGTGCCTATTGACGGGACACTCAGCAATACCACAGCGACCAATTCGCACTGGTAGACCAATGGCTCACCATAAAATTCTCGGTACAGCTGACGAAATTGTTATTTTTTTACGAGACAAGTGCAATGTCAGGGAATCACCGGTCAACGATCACAACGACATCCATCAATTCCTCCAGGAATACACCAGCACCCTGGGAACATCAATCAACATGTTGGATAAATCTCGTGAGTCATTTTCATTCTCGACAATTTGACGTCCAAATTTCCCACCAAATCCTGTCATTCTCCATTCAATTACTCAATCATTTATTACCAAAATCATCATTCAACAAGATAATTCTTACCTAATTCATGTGATAACAATAATCTCCCGTAAATTCCACAGAATATAATTATTAAAAAAAATGAATCTTCCCCCCAATTACTCTCACACGTGTATTTTTTTTAATTAGTCCCAATTAAAACTTTTAATTGGTCTCAATTAAAACATTATAATTAGAAATTACCGAAAGCACCAGGACATTGATATTTCATATTAAAAAATGGTAAAAACCTGAAGGGGAAAAATTTTCATGATGAGTCGAAGAAATTGCCAACAGGATTAATTCGAGTAATGATGCATTTTCTAGCGTAATGATCTGAACGGCTGGTGCTCTCGTTAAAACCCAAGTGGATCGATCCCGAGAGTTCAAGATTATCCTCCCTCCTCTCCACCC
>NW_011887810.1:43625-54764 GCF_000806365.1 Fopius arisanus | reverse complement strand
TAAAAATTTGGAATTCAGGGAATTTATACACTTATTTCAATTTGTTATCTATCGATAATTAAATCAATCAATTACAATCAGAATTATAACTCCAAAATTTAAGGATAACTGTTTTCTATTTTCAAAATATATTGAGTAAATGATAATGATATTCTAAATAAATCTGAAACCCCAAATTTTCTTAAATTTCCGGAAATTCGGATAAACAATTAAAATCGAATGGATTATAATTTCCCGGGAAATTGATAGAATGATTATCAAACGAGGTGATAACCGTGTACTCATGGCGATGGAATGGAATTTTTTATCCACATAAGGATCCCCCAGACCCAGGAAAATTGTGTAAAAAGGACAGCGTTGAGGTACATCCTGAGCATTAATAACTCATCGTCAGGACGATATCATTCCCCTGCGATAAATCGATACTGACCCCAATCTATGAATTCATCCCAGTTATGAATATTTATTTAAAAAAGTCTCAAGTGTCCATTTTGTCTCTCCCCTCCTCATAACCGAGCTCTCGGCATTCTCATCGATCCCTCACCCGGAAGCTGATGGTAGATAAAATGTATCACCAACTGGATGCGCAGCACGTGTGGTCACCAATTTCTCAGAGTGGCTGCCAAATTTTCTTCATCCTCCAGATACCACGTCACACGTCACCTCACCCCCATAATCTTCTGGGAAAGTCCTCAACAACCCTACACCAGGGGATCCCGAATGGAGTCGTTTGACGGTCGTTAGCAGACAGTTACATTTAAATGGAGCAGTCGGTTAATTGTCCCTGGGAAATTCAACACCAGGAGGTGATTTATTTTCTGGTGACATCCCTGATTGAATCAGAAGAGAGTTATCATCTTCATTTGGATACAAAAATTCGAGAAAAAATGCCAATTAACTCTCATTACGACAGCTATATGTCTGTTCTTTCTTGGATCCTCAGTTGAATCGAACCTGAAGAAATCATCACGACCCTGACATTGAAGACACCATCAATAATCAGTGACCTGGAGTTTGTGCTATCAATGACTTTGAAACGAATACAGGCAGACGGAGTAGAGGAATATTTAACGAGAGGATCACTGGTTGACTGGTTTCACTGGTGCTCTTATATTTATTTTTCTCAGTGTTCCAACCAAATTCTCATCGTACACCGTTGTGATTTATTGGCTGAGAAATGTAGGCAATTGGTGAAATTTCATTGGAAAGGTTTTACGAGGTTTTTATTGGAATGTATGTAGACATCGGAGGGGGTATATCGTGGTGGAGAGATTCCGGGGCTTTTGTCGAGGTGAAGGAGAGGGTGAGGAGCAGTCAAAGGGAGAGAAAGGGTACTTACTGGAGGCGGGACAATTTATCGAATCTAGGCGCCTCTGTATCCAGGATTCGGTCAGGATTGTTATACCATGCGTATAAAGACGACCTAGTTTGCCTCCCGTTGTCCAACTAAAAGCCAGAAAAATAGGGTGGGGGTAAGAAAAAAAGGGCTAGACGTACTGTCATACAAAACGGAAAACTTCTTCCTCTTTTTTCCCTATTCTTCCTTTTTTTCTCGAGAGCGTTTTTACCTCTACCGTTCATCGAGGAGACACCACTTTAAGTATCCATCTTCATTTTTTTGAAAACCCAATTGACTCTTCAGAATTCATCGCCTCCATTTCTCTGGTTTACTTTTACCGCGAGTGGAAGTGCTACTTTGGAGGGAGATTCGAGAAATTATTGAGGACTTGCATTTTTAGATCCATTGGACGACGACTTAACGTAAAATTGGGGAATACTACTTGGGTGATGTAGAAATGTCAGGACTGTGTTGTCGTGGATTTTTAATGGTTCTCTTTTCACTGGAGGAGATGAAAATATTTGGCGAAGGTAGAAATTAAATCGGGGACCTCCGGATCCTTCGTATGACCTCCTTATGACCTTTTTTTGAGCCTGCGGTAACTCCTCAGAGCCTCCACATCACCTCCATGTTTATTCAAGGCTATCAGTCGAGCAATACAACTTTACGTACCTCTAGCATTCTTCGTTGGTGTGACGATGTTCCGTGCTTCATAAAAAACTGGCAAACCGTAATCAGCGACTTTGAGGACCCATCTGGCATCAATAACGCAATTTCGAGAGGTGAGGAGACCGTGCACACGAATCGGGCTGTTATGCAAGTACTTCATCCCCTGAAATCAAGAGTAGACCCCATTTTAGAGTCCGTTGCCATTGAAATTGAAACGTCGCTTCTTGCGAATAATCATAAATCGTAAAGATAATTAATTGGAGAGTTAAATCACCCGGACGAGACGAGTGAAATAGGACAGTCCCACTGTCAAGTCCCACTGTCAAGTCCCACTGTCAAGTCCCACTGTCAAGTTCCACTGTCAATCACACTGGACTTGACAATTTAAAAATTCATATTTTTTCTTAGAGCACTTTCTGGATTGAGTGCAAGTATTCGATAAACTTTCTTGATATCGCATTTTCACCCCATTTTTTTTTGTCGATACTCAGAAAGTTTTTCTGGCAGGCCGTGCAATCAGCGAGAAGCTATACTTTAATCAGAGAATCAATCTGTCGTCCGGCCGCCGCGGTTTTTCCCAGATTGCCTTTTCCACTTAACTTCATGTCAGCATATCCCGGTTCTCTCGTTCTCCACTTTTCCATATCCCTCCCAATACCTGGAAAATTAGCAGTGGGGTTGGTACACTGAGAAGATGATTCATCTAAAATTAACGTCACTCTGGTGGGTTGAAACTTGGAAAAAGAGTAATAACGGGATGATAGGGTAGAGCCGGTGCAAATGCACGTACATTATTTTTTTTTTTATTCCAAATGGAAATTTACCACTGGTGAAAAAATGAGAGAGAATATATCTCGACGGTGAATTACCCGTGTCAGGGGGAAAATCCGGGCCAAGGAGAATCTTCATTCGAGTCCCTTCAATGGGGATTAAAGGGCGACTTTTATTCGGTTTCAAGATCTTCTTCATGTGGAATCTTTTCACCTTTGATTCAGAAGAGATAATCCCCAGTGAGAGTCAGATGGATTGGAATCAATGGACAGTAACTCGAGATTGACTCGGAAATTTAGTACCTTCATCATTTTACTGGTATTTTTTTTGTTCTACTGAGCATCTCACGGTGATAAATTCATATACACTGAGAGAAATATTCAATAAAAATTACGTGTATTTTCCGTAATTCTGGAGCGAAATGTGGTTGTCGGAAATTTTACGGAACTGTCACGTAATTTTTATCTAAGGTCACGGAATTTTTCCGCGGTGTTCCGTAATTTTTATCTGAATTATCGGTGAAAAATAACGATACCGTCACTTAAATTTTTCGAATCAACTCCGTAATCGATAAGTGAACTGAAAATTCCGTAATTTTTACTAAATATTTCTCTCCGTGTAGAAAAATTTACTCTGACATTTTGTAATCGTCCGGTGTAATTGGTTCTGAAGGAATTTTTAGGAAAAAGAAAAGTGTAGGAGGAGAAATTGTTATTTCACCGAACGTCAGGGTAAATTTGAGTACAAATTTTCCTTCGTACTTCCACGTCACTTCTTTACATCGTGGAAACACTTTCTAATGAACTCTGAATAATGATTTTATCTCAGTGAATGGTTTATAAAAAAATGGAGAGAATAGATTGAAAAAATTTAATCAATTGATAGAATTAAGATATCGATAGAAAGAAGTGGCGATTAAGGGGGTTTATACCCATATATAACTGAAATGAAAATTTTCTCATTTTTCTGGAAAACTTATAACGGAATTGACGTGAAAAAATGGAATGTTTTTGCGTTTTGTTATTATTCAATGACTCATGAAGTTTCAAGGTGGTGCGACTATTTTTCTGTGATTTTCCAAACTTTGAAAAAGAGTGACGAAACTTTAGAGAAAATGCGTGGAAATTATCACACCACCAGAAAACTTGGTGAGTATTGAAAAAAAATCCGGTCAAAATTAAATCGGGGGAAACATTAAGGATGTTTCACACAGGAAGAAAAATATTCAATAGAAATTACGTATTTTCCGTAATTCCGGAGCGAAATACCTGAGAGTCTGAATGGCGGGAAAATTAGGCGCCCCTTTAATTCTCTGGTGATCTTGTTAAACGCTGAAGATAATTGAACAAAAATTTAGCGCGCATTCTGTTAAAATTTGAATAAAACGGCGATAGTATGACAGGATAACGGAATAATGGAGGAGTTACTCGATGTTTTCCGCCATTTTATCGACCGTCTTTCTAATGATCAAAATGGCGGGACAAGGTAACTTCAATTTAATTATATTACGATTGATTTTCACCGCTCAATCGGTAATTATTCATGAGCGTGAGCATCTGCGCACGTCTGGGACGTGCAGTATCAACAGAATGATTAATTAATAAACAATTAACATGCTGATAGGGTTAATTAAAATTTCAGCAAATTGAAGATAATCAATCGACGTCAACCATAAGACTGAGCCCATCGTATCCAGTGGTGGGGCAAGCTCTTGCCGAGATATTTTTACATTTCAAATGGAAATCAGCATCTCTGCTGGTCATGGGTAAATACCGATAATTAACTGATAACTCAATGTGATTTATTAATTAACCGATTACTTGAATTTGATTGAAGACGAGGAGCCCTGGTCGAGTGCTGCCAGAGCCGTGATAGGTGTTTTGCGGAGTATCGGAATAATTCCACGACATCATGCTCTCGTTTCACAGCATCAGAACGATCAACAGATTCATCAATCACTCGCCTCATTCGAGACCATCATACCACGGGGTAATGTATTGATAATTACTGACGTTATTCAAACCATTACCTGCTCAGCGATTCGGGGATAGAGAAATCTCGTTTAATTTCATCTGACGTTTTACGCATGCAATTTTATGGAATTTTATTCAATTCGATTATAACTCCACCGGAATTCTAGTTCTATTACAATTTTATTGGATTGTTGAACTGCTTTTTATAGTATTTATATCGATATTTATGTTTATAGTGTAGTATTGTTGTTTTTTCGTGTGAATTCTCTTAATTTATGTGGAAAATGTCTTCCGGAAAGAATTCCGAGTTGAGAATTCTGTTCTTTCTGTAAACAATTATAAATTTTTAACAACAAACTTAATTTCCTGATAATATAAAATCGCTGGAAATATTGAAAAATCAGGCAATAATTAAAAAATAAATAATCATTTCCCCAGAAAAGTTTAATTTTCTTAATTATCAGGATAAATGAGAGATTGAAATGAACGGCAAACTCCCATAATTAAAAATTGAAATAATTTTGCGACTGAAATTTGAAATATTTTCTGGAAATTCTCGGCTCTCCTCAATTAATCGTCGATTTAATTGGTAAAAATAAATAGAAATATCTTCCAGAAAAAATTCCAAAGTGAGAATTCAGTTCTTTCTGTAAATAATCATAAATTTTTAACAACAAACTTAATTTCCTGATAATATAAAATCGCTGGAAATATTGAAAAATCAGGCAATAATTAAAAAATAGATAATCATTTCCCCGGAAAAATCCAATTTTCTTAATTATCAAGATAAATGAGAGATTGAAATGAACGGCAAACTCCCATAATTGAAAATTGAAATAATTTTGCGACTGAAATATGAAATATTTCCCGGAAATTCCCGGCCCTCCTCAATTAATCGTCGATTTAATTGGTAAAAATAAATAGAAATATCTTCCAGAAAGAATTTCGAGTTGAGAATTCTGTTCTTTCTGTAAACAATTATAAATTTTTAACAACAAACTTCATTTGTTGTTAGTATAAAATCGCTGGAAATATTGAAAAATCAGGCAATAATTAAAAAATAAATAATCATTTCCCCGGAAGAATCCAATTTTCTTAATTATCAAGATAAATGAGAGATTGAAATGAACGTCCAACTCGGATAATTGAAAACTGGAATAATTTTGCGACTGAAAAACTGAAAAACTTAATTGGTAAAAATAAATAGAAATATCTTCTAGAAAGAATTCCAAGTTGAGAATTCTATTCTTTCCGGATTTTATTATGCGGAATGAATGAAAATCCGGTGGAAAATTTGGGAAAATCGGACAGTACAGGCTTTTTAAATGAAATTTTATGGAACGATAGCGATTGTCCTCTGCCTGCCCCTGGAGAATGAAAAATTAGTCAACCAAGTTATGAAGGAGTTGGAGGCGCTTCCGTCACGGACTGACAACTCGGTTTTCATCCTGGTTCATCCCGAGGGCCCGGAATTCTTCCTCCCGAGTACTGGAACTTTATCCGATAATTCGATGAGTACGACAACGTCAACGACCACCTACCGACCTGCGGCAAAACGCCAAGAGAGAAGATTCCACGGACGAATGAAGAATTTGCTGGCTTTCGCACCTTTCGACAAGAGGTTCCAATCATTACAGCATTCCTCCGTATAAAGCCGCCAGAGAAATTTATCATTTGAATTCGATGAAGAATTCCCGAACTTGGAATCATCATTTTTTATAAAAAAATTTAATTTAAATTCTAACTAAAATTGCGCATCTCAACTCGCCTCACTCGATTCATTGAATTCATTTTCCATCTCTGGCCACCACCTGGGAAAAATATTTCCGTGTGATAAAAAAGAAAATTAGAATAACAAGAAAATGCCATAGGGGAAAATATCACAAAAAAAAAATTGCATGCATTATTATTTTTCTCAATCATCCCAAAAGCAGAGTGATGTCAATCTGAGAATGAATAAAAAAAGCTTTGGCATGCCGATGCAGAAGTATTTTTCCCCAGTGGTTTTTTCCGATCGAGTACAAAATTATTTAAACAATTGAACCGCAAGTATTGTTGAAAATTTTTCACTCCGACAGATACAATCTGGCAGCAATTTACAATGGAACGGAGAAATACAAAGAGCCCCAAATGGTGGAACGATTGAACGAGTCACTGATCATTTTGACGTACGACAATTCAAGTTTAAATACCAACAATAACAAAATGTTCACTTACGGTTTGCTTGGCTGGGGTAGACAAGGAAATAGTAATGGGGGTTGGTATCCAATAGCCGAGGTGGTTGAAAGCCGAGAGTATTTGGTGGTGCAGGAACTAGTGGAAAACGATCTCGTTGATGAAGAGACACTTGACCCAGTGGTGTGTTCCAATGAAAGCGAGTGCATCGGTGAGTAGCTCATCCGTGGATATTTTAACTTGCTAATTGATGGATAAAATGATTTATCAGGTGATCACCGAGGCAATGGAAACGATCACCTCACAATGAGGACATCTCATATTGTTGTTATCATCTTGACGTGCTTATTGTTGACATTTATGTTGTTTATTACGATGATATTGGTCCGGAGGCATTTGGTTAGCAAGAGAGTCTCCAAGGGACCCTTCAAAATTATTCTCACCGCATCTGATTTCGTTTTTCCTCAGCCCACCGATAATAGAAGGGTGAGTTGTACTCTAATTTCTATTCATTACACCACTAAGAAATTCGTTAATATGCAGATCATCTAGTTGACTGAAGTCTAGGATTTTCAATAGAATATCTCGGAAGATTTTCCGGACGCCGAAGTCCTGTGAAATATTATTTATTTTATTTATTCTCTCGCATGTTTAAATATTCCTACTATAAAACATCGGCATAATAATCTCATTGATAATTGATAATAAAAGATAAACTTTAATCTATAGATGACATTCGATAGATAGTCCACCTGGGCCTTAAGTCAAAAAATCTGGGACCTGTTAATTATATTTATGAGAAATTAGACTTCAGATTTGTAGTAAACAATTCGAGATTTTAAACAACTTAGTGAGAACTTAATTCCCTGATAATATAAAAAAAGTGAAAATTGAAAATATTGAATAATCATGGAATAAATAAAAATAAATAATGATTTCCCCGGAAATGTTGAATTTGAAATGAACATCAAACTCCCGTAATTGAAAATTGAGATAATTTTGTGGTTGAAATATGAATGAATACGAGACCTCTTGGAATTTCCCCGGCCCTCAATTAATCTTCAACTTAATTGGCAACAATAGGTAGATGAAGGGATAGAGACAATGCTGTGTTGCTGGCTGAAACAACTGCAGGAATTCGGTGGTCCTGAGGTTGAGAAGCCAGATCTACTCCAGGGCAGCGTTGGATCGCTCAAGCCCCATTTGAAGGCAAGCACTGGTAGTCTAGCATGGCATACCATCCTCAAGGATCCTCGGGCAAGATACAACGTAAGATTGACCCTCCTGAGTGATTCAAAAAGGCCCGGACCATTTTTTTCTTATCACACTTTACGTAGTTACGTTTACCCTCCTAATGCAACTTTATCCACTTTGCCTCTCTATACTGCTTGGGATAAATCCTATTTATGTGGCCCATCTTTTAGGGGGACTTGGTACAACTCAAGGAGCTGCCCTGCCAGACTAACAACTTCGAGCTCAAGGGTAAAGCCATGGATGTGCTGATCATGGTGAGAGATCTTGAGGATTACCTCCCATCATTCCACTTTTTCCGATCCCTCCAAATTCGGGGGCTTTTTCTCTCGATATTTCCAGTATTCCACTATAAATATACATTCACCCGCGACGAGATGAACGTCTACTCGCTCGCCGTTCGATTTTCTAAGGAATATCCCACCGTCCGATAGAGACGATGAATATTTCTTGTGAAACGTTTTTTGCAGAGCGGAATGAGAGTTATGAAGAAAGTTCTTATGAATATTTTGTTGTCTCTGTTCGATCTAGAGATATTCATTGAATCGAGCTGATGTTCTCCATCTGTTTACTGGTTTTTTTTATTAATAAATGATGGTTTTGATATTTCAGATACATGGACTGAGGCATGAGAATCTGAATCCTTTTATTGGATGCTTGACTGAGCCAGCGAGGCCCTGTTTAGTGTCGGAATATTGCACTCGAGGGTCTCTCGAGGACGTTCTCATGCAGGATGAGATTAAACTCGATTGGTCCTTCAGGCTGTCCTTGCTTACTGATCTCGTGCGGGTGATTTAACTCTCCAATTAATTATCTTTACGATTTATGATTATTGGCAAGAAGCGGCGTCTCAAATTCAATGACAACGGACTCTAAAATGGGGTCTACCCTTGATTTCAGGGGATGAAGTACTTGCATAACAGCCCGATTCGTGTGCACGGTTTCCTCACCTCTCGAAATTGCGTTATTGACGCCAGATGGGTCCTCAAAGTCGCTGATTACGGTTTGCCAGCTTTTTATGAAGCACAGAACATCGTCACACCGACGAAGAATGCTAGAGGTACGTAAAGTTGTATTGCTCAACTGATAGCCTTGAATAAACATGGAGGTGATGTGGAGACACTGAGGAGTTACCGCAGGCTCAGAAAAAGTCATAAGGAGGTCATACGAAGGATCCGGAGGTCCCCGATTTCATTTCTACCTTCGCCAAATATTTTCATCCCCTCCAGCGAAAAAAGAACCGTTCAAAATTCACAAAGAAACAGTCCTGAGGTTTCAAGACCATCCAAGTACTCCAAATTTCTCATATTTATCTCATATTCAATTAAACCATTATTTCTTAATTAAAATGTCCAATGCTCGTTAATGCCCCCATAATCACCGGAAATGAAAAAAAAAAACTGGAGCGACGTAAGCTGAGATGAGCTTTTCATTGTGTGTTGAAGATTTACTGTGGACGGCGCCAGAGTTATTGAGACACTCGGGCCTACGTAAAAGAGGCACCCAACCGGGTGACGTTTACAGCTTTGGCATCATAATGCAGGAAGTTGTTGTACGAGGCGAGCCCTTCTGCATGTTGGCACTATCCCCCGAAGGTCAGTCACTAACTCCCATTTACTTATCACACGTACCCCATTTAATCGCCCGATTGCTGGCAATTTCCGATAGTACCGAGATTGTCTATCGATTCTCTGATACTATAATTACATCAGGACTTTCCCTCTTTTCCTTTACGTATGCCGCCTCATGCTCCGATTAACGGATGCCCCCTAGTGCGCCAGCAGGGCTCATGTCTTTTTTCTTTTTTTAAATGTCATTTGGGGCAGAATTAATCAATTAATCTCTTAGTTGGCGTGGGATTCATTTAATTTTTTGGCTTTTCTCATTCGTTATTTATTGATCTGTTACTTCACTGGTTTATATTGGAAAAAATTACTGAAATGATGAGGAGGACAAATTCAGGGTCTAATTTGTTTTTAGTGAGGGGCCGGGGAGGGGGGGTGGATTAAATTAAATTGGTGAATTGGTGAATGAATGGACAAAAGAATAGAGGGTGAATTGATTGACAAATAAATTTGGGGGTGAAAAATTGAAAGCCAAAAATGAAGAAAAAATTGAGAGTTAAAATTGAGGGTCAATTATTGATCAACTAATAAACAATTGAAGGTGAAAAAATGAAGGTAAAAAATTGAAGGGAAAAATTGTGGGTCAAATCCTGAGGATTAACGGATTAGGGGCGCATTGTTAATTAATTAGAAGAAAAGAAAAAAAAGAAGCTACAGGAGGAATAAATCAATGTTGTTATTTCTCCCTGGGAGTGGCAGATATTATCGCGAAAGTGAAAAAACCACCACCGCTCATACGACCCTCTGTGAGTAAGGGTGCAGCACCCCCTGAAGCGATCAACATCATGCGCCAGTGCTGGGCCGAGGCAGCTGACATGAGACCCGACTTCAATGCTGTTCACGATTTGTTCAAAAAATTGAATCACGGACGGAAAGTCAACTTTGTCGACACCATGTTCCAAATGCTGGAGAAGTATTCCAATAATTTGGAGGAACTCATTCGGGAGAGGACGGAACAGCTCGACATGGAGAAGAAAAAAACTGAACAGCTTTTGAATCGAATGCTCCCTAGGTACATTCTCACTGCAATTCTTTAGCCATTGATTATTCATTGATTATTCATAAATAAAACTTTAAGGCCCGTGTGGACTATCTATCGAACGTCATCTATTGTTTTAATTTTATTAACGATTTATTATAACGGTTAGCTTAAGGTTGTTGTCGCGCGACAATCTCTGTAAAAAGTTTATCCGCTGTAAAACGGGCCAGTTTAGAACACAATCTTTTAGCGGTATATAGTCTCACTTGATTGATTGCATTGTGCATGGATAGCTAAAGCATAACTATATATTTTCCATATTAACTATTTTCAATTATATAAATTTATGAATTTCCG
>NW_011887810.1:0-43400 GCF_000806365.1 Fopius arisanus | reverse complement strand
CAATTGCAAACGGAAAAGGCTCATTTTGTTGCTAATTTTTCAAACTATTCACCATAAAATTTTTAACGAAAACTGTTGAAAAAAAATTCTACGCGACAACAACCTTAATAGCATATTTCGTAACAAGTGCGGAAAATTGATTTTTGGCGTGCGGGAGGTTTGTGGCACGAGCTGAAAGCCAGTGATATAATCCCACATGCCAAAAACAAGTTTCTCCACTAGGTGCGAATATTTTTCTTCGCAATGTGCGGGAAAGTTACTTTTCGGCACATCGTGATGAAAATAGTGATATCTACGCGAGATTGAATTCCACTTTGTTAATTTGGAATTCTCGTGGAACAATAACGAGTTTTTGTTCTGCTCGGTTAGTTCTGGTACTGCTAGGAAAGGTATTTCATCAGGATCTTGAGAATAATTCGTTGTTCTTCACAGCACTGTTGCAGAGAAATTGAAACTGGGAATGCCGGTGGACCCCGAGGAATTTGCCGAAGTGACAATATACTTCTCCGATATCGTGGGATTCACAGCAATTTCAGCTCACTCGACCCCTTTCCAAGTGGTCGATTTACTCAACGATCTGTACACCTGTTTCGACGACACGATAAATGCATACACTGTCTACAAGGTTGAAACAATTGGTGATGCTTACATGGTAGTTGGTGGCTGTCCCGTTAGAATTCAGGATCATGCATCACAAATAGCGACAATGGCACTTGATTTATTACACCAGAGTGGCAAATTCAAAGTCCGACATCTGCCCAAGACCCAATTACGACTCAGAATCGGTCTCCACACCGGTGAGTTCAATTTTTTTTTCTTTTCTTCCCCTAAAACCTGAAAACTTTATTGCACCTTACTCTTTGGACAATGCCTCAAAATCCAAGAGAAATAACAAAAATTTGTATAAAACCTTTTTCATAGCGCGAAATGAGATCTACAAAAAAGTTCTTATCAAAATTTCGCTATCTGCGATACATGTGAAGATAATTCAGAAAAGCTGAGGGTTCAGTTGAAAAAAGCTTCGGTATTGTCGTCCTGGAAAGTCCATCATGTTTCCGTCATAAATCGAAATCTGAGGGAGATAGCGGCAATTTTTATAGGAGTTTTTTTGTAAAATTTCGACCCCCCTATAGACCCACCCCGGAAGTAAGGTCACTCTTTCAAATGCCGCAGCAATCACTGCAGCACCTCAAAATTAGCATTTTGAATAAAAGGTGAAGTGAACTTTGTGGCTGTAGAAAATTCTATCAAAAGGTTTTTCGATATCCCTTGAAAATTGAGCCATTGAAGTCTATTGTCTCTGGCATATAATTTTTCAACCAGACAATACCAATATTTGCTCAGGTCCCTGTTGTGCTGGTGTGGTGGGTCTGACAATGCCTCGTTATTGTTTATTCGGTGATACTGTAAACACAGCGTCGAGGATGGAGTCAACTGGTGCACCCTGGCGAATTCACTTGAGTCAAGCGACTCGTGACAGACTTTGCCAAGTCGGTGGTTATCATATTGAGTACCGAGGATGTACAGATGTTAAAGGTAAGGGCAAAATGCCCACATACTGGTTACTCGGTAAACAAGGCTTCGATAAGCCACTGCCAACACCACCACCACTCGGGTGAGTATTCAGCATCAACTTTCGATATTTTCCCATGGGTTTTCACTTTAACATTAATTTAACGGACTGCTGCTACCTCCAGGGACGATCACGGGTAAATATTCAGTGCCTCCATTCTATCATTGATAACGTATTGAGTTGCGAATAATTCAGTAGCCGAGAGGGAACTCTGACTTCTAGGCATTTTAAATTGATTTGATTCCGTGAGATGACAGCCCCACGAATTGTCAATATTATCTTTGCCAATTCAGAATTCAGTTTGAAGTTAAATCATCTGCGGTGATTGTTATGCTTTTAATTCCGTGAAATCAATGTTTACTGATCAAATAATTATTTAGTAATTGATGGTACACTTTTGGAGAATTAAATTTTGAATTTGTAATAACGATACAGTAAAAGTTCAATACTCAATTGAAAAATGATTAGTTATTCAACACGAAAAAAATATGACATCACATTAAATAAGGATATAAAAAGAATATAAAACAGAAAAAGTGATGGATATCCACTGATAGAGATGGATCGACCATTCCAGATTGGAGGAGAGTCTAGGGATGAAGCCAGAAGGTGACAGTTCACCTCCATCAGAGGTTTCTCCAGTGGAGGCCCCGAAGATAATCCGTGAGCCGACGATCGACGAGCTGACGATACCCTCGACAAAGGACGATGACGACAACAGTTCGGGTCAGAGCAGTTCTTCCTTCACGACGACATGCACAAGCTCAAAATTCTCAGCTGCACCATCACTCCAGGAGCGTCCGAGTCGTCGTGTTGCCGTATCAGTTCACGATGACAGAGATCTAAATTTCCCTGGCACCGGTTCAGACGTGGCAGCTGTTCTCCTAGGGGCAGCCTCCACCACATCCCTGAGCTCAATATCAAGCTCTGCATTTCGGGGTACAAGCAGCAGACACCGACGAGTTGGACACATAGACGAGGACGATCTCAGCACACCGTACAATCACTACAGGTGTCTATCCCCGAATGAGTATTACACCAAGGGCTCAAGTCGTTTGCTCAAGAGGCAGTTTAGCCTTGATCGGGCTGACGAGCCCGTATCGATAATATCCGAGTGCTCCATGTCCTCGACTTCCATATCTCGCGGTCCGAGACTCTACAAGCAGAACAGCGCCGGCGCTGCCAATGATCTCGAGAAGATTGAAGAAGTACCCAGTGCACCAGCTTCACATCAAACTTATCGACATGCTGCCTCCATGTCACTCTCCGTTGAGTCGTTGACACTCCGTTGAACTTATTACGTGGAGATTATTTAGTCACTCCTGTCCGAATCTCCTACCAAAGTTCTGTTTATCCTCGACATTAAAATGTTACTAAGGGCCACGGAATACATCCGGAGAGATAAATCTCCTTTGGACACAGCAATAATTACAATAATTACAATAATTACAATAGTTAAAATAATTACAATAATTAAAATAATTACAATAATTACAATCCTTGTTAAAAAATTGTTGTCCACCCTAGTCACTTTATACTTTCAGTCCTCAATGCCGCCCTCTCTTATATACGAATGACATATTATCCCATATCTTTTCAGAACTCAGGGAGTCAGCTTCCCAACGATACTGCTCTCATTCGCCTATTTTCAGTCTGTATTAGACTATGAACGATTGAACATGATTACAATGTGTCGCATCCACTCTGTGTTAAGGTTGTTGTCGCGCAGAATTTTTTTTCGACAGTTTTCGTTTAAACCTTTATGGTGAATAGGTTGAAAAAATAGCTCCAAAATGAGCCCTTTCCGTTTGCAGTTGACCGTTTTGAACTTGAGATATAAATTTTTGAAATTCGAGTGATTTAACACGTGTTTAAATGGAGTTTCACCGATTAGAATTTTTTTTAAATCAACGGCTCGACAGTTTGAGAAATAAAAAAAAACATTGGAATACACATCGTGGGAGGAAATGCAGAACAAAAAATCAAATCGATTGACCGTTTGGTTTACGCAATATAATTATCGAAAATTCATCAATTTATATAATTTAAAATAGTTAAAATGGTAAATATATAGTTATGCTGTAACTATTCATGCACAATGCAATCAATCAAGTGAGACTATATACCGTCAAAAGATTGTGTTCTAAACTGGCCCGTTTTACAGCGAATAAACTTTTTATAGAGACTGTCGCGCGACAACAACCTTAAGGATATATACTGTCATTTTTGTCATTCAAAACGAAACTGATCAAATATTGTATTCTACCTTCAAGCTCAAAAGAAGAGATTTCAAACGATAAGCTCTCATTGAGGTCTGATGCGTATTTTTCATGCAAACCACTTTTGAAACACTAATTTATTTCAATGTCCGCGCGACAAACTTCAATGAGAAAACTTCCGCTTTGGAAAAATATATGAAAATTATAAAAGGTGACGGAAAAAATACAAATTAGACAGTTAAAATGAAAAAATAAGAATGTTCAGTAATTATTCAATATCACGCCACAGGATTGCTCCAATAGATTAATATTTTTGGGTGAAGATTACCGAGTATATCACAGATAATCAAAATGGTTCTCAATATAGAGTGCATTCCGCGCGCGTCTGTCATATTACCCTAGTAATTGCAATAATTACTATAATTACAATAATGGTGTCCGAAGTTATTCACCGGAATTTTTTGTTTGAGTAAGTACATCCTAGAGCCATTTTCAGTTAATTGTAATTATTTTTATGTCCAACGTATGCTGTGGTCCATCCTAACGTTTACTGAGTAAAATAAAATGGATTAAGGGCTGTTGAAAAAATTGTGATATCGATATATCTCGAGATATATTAAAGTCTCGTCGAAATAATCCGGATGAAAAATGTCGGGAATTTCATGGCCGAGAGAATGATCTAGAATTCATCTCTCTCTGATTAATCTATCTCGAGATATTGGCATTCGTCGGCGGTCTCCCAGAAAATTTCCATAACTCTGGTTGGGATCTTCACACAGGAGAATGCAGTAAAAAATATTTTCATGGATTAAAGTAGCTCTACCCTCATTAAACTAAAACCTCACTCGATTTTCCCCTCGATTTAATTATCTCTATCGAGTTTCAAATAAATTTAAAAAAAAACATGAAAAAAGATGAAAATTTCTCCGATTTTCCAGTTGTGTATAATTATTTATGTAAAGGAAAAAAAAAAGGATTTCAGGCTATTTAATTCGGACAATATTGACGAGATATTTTTTCCAAATGTTCAACGTACAGGATTTAGTGGAGAATTGGAGAAATTTTAAAAACTAGTTCAATTAATAATAAAAATTTTGCAATCCGGGGGCAGAGCTACTTTTCAAATATATCACTTTGCCACTTGCCAAACTACCTCCCCCCCCCCCCCCCCCCCCAAAGACGTCGTGTTTTTCCAGACATGCGTTACATGTCTTTCATCCCTCTCACCGATTTATCATATTAATGTGTCGTTACAGGAGTGGAATGCCCCGAAATAGATACCAGTATTGCCCAATGAATTGATAGAACTTGCCGGATTGTCACTGCTGGTCAGTCGTGTTGAACGAGTTTTAATAATTAAAATGGAAATCGTTATTTTGATTGGCTCGTTAATAAATCCGTCGATTTGCGAATGGGAATTGTTGCTATTCCCTTGACAACTACTTTGTACGATCCCATTATCAGCATTGCGGTTTTGTAAATAGAATTTTCTATCGGCCTAAATGTTCCTTCGTCCCTTTCAATGTACTCGGGGTACTGATTGAACTGGAAAATTGAGGATAACCGGAATTTTTATTTCAGAGAATGTATAGGGAAAATTCAGCTGAAAAACCGAACGCATTCTCTGGAAATTCTAATAATTTTTGTTTAACTATAAAAATTTTTTTGGATTTTTGTCGAAATTTCAGGAATTTTTCTCGGATGATTTAATTTTTGTGAAGGATTTTTGTGGATTTTTTGGATAGCTGTTGATTTTTTATTTTCGATTTCTTTTTTTCTTTTTCGTGTAAGAATATTTTGGGGAAAAAATGCCAAGGGAATATTTATTAAAAAAGGAAAATTCAAACAGAAATTAGATAGAATTTCTGTTAAGCGTTGGATTTTTCCTGAATTTTTGCGTGTGTATTAGAAAATTTATGTTATAATTTTTATTCTGTATTTGACTGAGTGATAATTCGATAGCTTTAAGGGTTAAAGAATGAATTTAAAAGCCTGAAATTTACACACGCCTCATTTCTCTTTTCGTTCGTGGCGAATGGTCAGACCTAATTAAGAATGTTTATCCACTTCTCAATTAATCAATTGTTTATAATATACGGTGGAATATCTGGAGAATTTCGGAGTTTCCTCCCAAGGAAAATGAATTTCCAATGAAAGAGAATGAACAAATGTTTCTCAGTAATTGTCGTTTTTAATAATTAACTGCAGTCCATCGGTTGCAATTCTATTATTTAAATAGTTAAAAAATAAGAATTGTGTGAAGTTTGAATAAACATTCTCAATTATTCCCGACACTGCAGTGAAGAAATATAAATATATAATAGCCGTAATTGAAGTTTGACTAATCGTATTCGTCACAGTAATAATCGATTAATTTTTTGGATGACAATCGAATGTAAATTCCACGAGGGATAAGAAATAAACGAAAAATAATCAAACAATGTGACGATAATTGGTGGGTCGATACCACCGTCATGGTTAATAATAAATTTTTAAATATTTACATGTTGTTGAACGGTTCGTGTTATAGGTACCTGTGTATTATACGTAAATGTACGAATTTTCGTTGTTTATCGTTTCACCCCGCAATTATTGATATTTGTTGCAGCACATTTTGTGGAACTCGGAAAATTCAGTCAATTATTCGTCCACGGAGAGAAAAGTTGAATAAAAATCACTGGAAAATCGTGGGAAATTGTATTATAGAATATCTAAATAAAAAAGGACTCCCCACGATTATATAAATTGCAGCGAGGATTTTTCCCCCGACTTTTTCCTCCGTCCGGATTTACATACATTCGATATCTAGAGGCATAACTTACTTATTTACTTATTCATGTATTCATTTATTCATCTATTTATTCGTTTAGCTATTTATGTTGAACATCGAAATTTGTACTTATTTATTAATTTTTTAATTTGTACCATTTACATTTCCGTTTGTATAATTATCTCGAGTTGAAAAATTAATCAAATATCGAGATCGGAATTAATGAGGAGTAATCAATAATTAAATGAGACTAAAGTGAGCTTGTTAATCTCGTAGTATCAACAAATGAATAAAATAAATATGTACGTTTTGTGTTGAACCTTTTGCATCGTTGAAGTCATCGATTTTTTAGCTCTCAAATAAGGACGAGAAAATCCAATGGAAATCGCGAAGCATTCGCTGAAGACTTTGAAATTTCTTTGCGCATTCTTCATGAGAAGAATTCTCGACAAAAATCCCAGTGCGAAGACGAGAGAAAATAATTCCAAAGTCGAATCACAAATTTTATTTCCAAATTTTCCTGATTTTCCTGATCAAAACGGAAAAAATCATAATTGCAAAATTATCACCCATGAAAACATCGAAAAACCTTGAACCCACGGTCTTTAGATCATCAATCCAAACTGTATAACAATAATAATAATAATTATTATTATTAATTAGTAATAATTATTATTATTATTAATTAGTAATAATTATTATCAATATTATAATATAAAAATTTCTATAGAAATTTCTTTCTTTCTAGTGGAACTTTATCAATTTTTTGATACAAGACTTTCTTTTATCTCCCATTGAATAATATAAACGACAATTAAGTCGTTAATTAGTTAAGGTTTTTATGAAAATATCCAAAAAGCTGGGAATTAATTGGAATCATTCCAGTGGGTTTTGTCGCCCGTGAGAGTATATACTCAGTTTTTATAACCCGTCTGTGTTATTAGTATACATTCGGACAAATCTTTGTGCCGATAAATGTTTAATGTTACCGAGAGAATAAAATAAAAAATTAAAAAAAAAAACACTGTAGCATAGTATAACGAATATTTAACTGGAGTTGAGATTCTCTCATGATCTAGATCTGTATCTCCTGGGATTTAGCATTTACAGTACGATTAAGTGAAATTTATTAAAGTGTTAAGGATGCTCTTGAGGTAATAATAAAAAAATTTATCTTGTACTGTGTGTTATGGTTTTTTTAACCGATAGAATTTTCACTTTCTCATCGACACGTTGACGTTAACACTTAGCTATCGCCAATGAATGAGGCAAGTGTTTTCATTTGCATAACATTTCGCTGTGATATCATAATTACTCTAGTGCGAAAAGAAGCATGTGATTATTTCTGTACTAATCATTTTTTATAGCTCTAAACAAAAATTAAATAATTCACCTTCAATCATTATTTTCAACTGAATTTCATGTCAATCTACAATTTATTATTTAATTCCTGGGGAATTATTATTTTAGGGGAGAAAATAATTCGTATTTCAGAATGTAATGTATAAAATTTTTATTTTATTTTTTATTCAATGAAAATTAACAGCTCGACTCAACAGAAATAACAAAGACAAGATGAGGCGATTAACAATTGGTTCACCAGGCCCTGAAACCAAAGGAAATTATATTTTTCAGAGAGAAAATAAAATACATCCGAATTGAGGATGTGCCAGACACATATAGAGGCAGAATGTACGTTTTTTGATTTTTTTTTTTTTGAAAATTATTGATGGGATTGATGTGAAAAAACATAAAGTTTTTACGTTTTGTTATTATTAAATAACATTATTGTTATTATTATTATTAAATGGATGGGTGGAATTTGATGGATGGAATTTAATGGATGGAATTTAATGGATTATTTAATGGATGGAATTTAATGGATTATTTAATGGCTAACAAAGTTTTGTGGTGGTGTAATAATTTTCACGCTTTTTAAAAGTTAAAAAAAACTCAAACAAATGTTCAAAAAAATGAAAAAAAACGTTAGTGTTGGCTATATATGGGTGTAGACGATCCTTTAAAAAACTGTCTTCTAAACTTTCTGGTAAATTCTCTTTTGCTAATATTTTTTTAAATAATTTCAATGTACATCAAGGCAATTTATCATCTTGAACTGTAAATTTCAAGTTCTACAGATTTTTTGAAGAATTGTTCGCAACTTTTTGTTCTTCCTGAACTTTTTCTCAAATTCTTTCCTACTGACATTTTTTTAATGAGATTTAATGAACATAAACAATTTTTCTTTCTGAATAAACTCAGAAATTTAATTGACGAATGGATTAATTCTGAATTAAAGAGGAATTGAAAAATCGTACCCGTAAGTAGACGATGGTTCAGGTGATGACCACGCCTGATGATCATAATCAGCATGGGATTTGAAGACAGGTTTTTCCACAATCCTCTCGATGTACACTGGCTTGTCGACGTACTCCACGTACCTCACTGGTGGTGGAGGTGGTGCTAGATAGACGTGGTGAACTTCCGGGGAGTGGTGATATCCCAGTTTGTACCTGATCACGAATGAATTAAAGAACAACCGTAAAAATAATTCTCTAAAATATTGTTTTCAGTGTGGAAAATTACCCTTTGGCCACACCGAGCCCCAGTCCCAGGAGTCCTGCCCCGATAATCTTCTTCTTCAGCAAAAGTGTTCGTTTGCTCCTGGTGTGAACATCAATCCCATCATCGAGGTTCGTATTCCCAAAAGATTCTTCAAGTTCGCTGCTCGTCTGCCCCAAGGATCCCCCGATGAAACACACACAGGCTATTGCAAAAATCGTCCAGCCATTCATCTAAAGAAAAATAAAAAATCACCAAGTGATTACGAAATCAATCCGCAAATTATTCTGAAGATTTCAATTAAAAATCTTTCAATTATCTCCAAATGTCCACTCGCAAATTGATTAATCAGGTTTTTTTTCTTTATTGATTCCCATTCTAATTGTTGGAAATAACTCCAGTAATTATTGCTTAAATAAGTTGTAAACCCTTTGCCAAAATCTGGGGATTCCCAAATTAATCCGGAGAAAGCTGAGGGATAGGGAAAGCAATTCGACGAAAATAGGTACGAGTTTCCATTTTCTTGTGTGCATGCATCTAGGTAAAAGTGGATGTACTACTCGAGAAGACGAGTTTCCTTTCGCGAAGTCCATTCTCGGGACTTCGGCGAACCGGATGTGAGTCCGGTCTTCCGGTTTATCGTAATTTTTACGCTGCATTTAATTCATAAAAAACTGAAAAATGAGTTTCCCCTAGCGGATTACGTTAATTATTCCTCAATTCTTAATGAATATTCATAACAAATTAAGGAATATTATTAATTTTATTAATTCTTTATATTTTCATTTAATTAATGAACAAAATTCTTTTACGGATCGGAGATCGATTATTATTATTTTGTAAATATATTTGTGATAAAAGTTCATAAAATTTAATTAATATTTATTTTAAAGTCATTAATCATCAATCATTATTGTCATTATTATGAAGACGCGCTTTTGTGGTGAAAATAAATCGCGATATAATTGCACTGAAGGGCCTGATTTTTCCGCCATTTTAATTCTTACGAAGGCGGTGGATAAAATGGCGGAAAACGCCGGGTAACTATTCAATTATTTTGTTACCCCGTTATAAAACTGCCATTTTACTCTACTTTTAACGCAACGCGCGAAAAATTGTCGTTTAATTCTGGGAATTGAATTGAATTGATCAAAATTGAAAGAAAATTCTCGTCAGCAAATGAATTGGAAAATTTAGCGATTAAAAATTATAGCGATTTCTTTAATTATTCGACATTTATGACTTGGTCTTACTTTGGTAATTCCAATGTGATTGCAGTAAATTAGTTAAAAGTCACCTTGTACTTGCACTTGTCACTTGCTTCTGGTCGATCGAGTTTATCTGACGTTCGATTTTATACCCCGATTTTTCACCCATCGTACCCCTACCCACACCTTTTACCTCCAGAAAAATCGATAATCACAGAAATTGCGACAATCCGATACAATTCGATTATGATTCCGCGTCGTCCCCCGAAGACGTGTCTCAGTTACACAATGAGGTATGACCCAACAGTAATAGAAATGCTCACTAAAAATTATGGAACTCGCGAGTACAGAAATTACTCAAAAAATTTCATCCCCATTAATTGCTCATTACCCCTAAACAAATCATCTATCAAACCAATAATTTCGATCTGTCCAATTCCCGAAAAATCTACTAAAAAAAAATCAAATCAAATTAAAATTTAAAATTTAGACAATAGCTCTTAAGGCTCGGGTGGATTATCTAGAAAAGATAATTTCCTCCGAAATTCGGATTCCTAATTACTTTGGCAATTAATCTTTTTTTTCAATAATTGCACTGAGAGAAATATTCAATAAAAATTACGTGTATTTTCCGTAATTCTGGAGCGAAATGTGGTTGTCGGAAATTTTACGGAACTGTCACGTAATTTTTATCTAAAGTCACGCAATTTTTCCGCGCTGTTCCATAATTTTTATCTGAATTATCGGTGAAAAATAATCATACCGTCACTTAAATTTTTCGAATCAACTCCGTAATCGGTAAGTAAACTGAAAGTTCCGTAATTTTTACTAAATATTTCTCTCCGTGTGTTAGCTAGCGTTCTAGCGATTGTCAACAACTAGGCCGCTAGCTAACAATTATCGGAAAAAACGATTAATTGACAGAGTAATTAGAAGTCCCAATTTTGGAGTAAATTATCTTTTCCAGACAGTCCATCCGGGCCTTAATTTTTCGTTTGAACAAAATCACAATTAACGGTCCACCACAAGTCCCAATAATTTCCCAATAATTTCCCAATAATTTCGAGAGAAAGCACTTTTTTACTGAATTTTCTTCACTCATTTCTCGCGAAGAAATTCCCGAATTGAGGGAAAAAATGAGGAAGAAATATGCAGTTGCGAGAGTCACGTAAATTATTTGTGTGCACGCATTCCCCATATTGAAAGGACTTTAATAATCCCGGGGTCTCTGAGTTTCCCCTGTGTTGTACACGATTTTTTTTTATTTATTCTGTTCACGAGTCTGAACAATGTCTACGGAACGGCACGTCATGACGGATCTTTTGAAGAAAACGAGTTCATTGATTGCGGAGTGACTCAACGGGACAGAAAGTGAAAATTGTTTATTGTCGCACCCCATTTTCTATTTTATTGTTATATTCTTTCCTAAAAAACCGCGAAATGTATACTAATATATTATTCTATTATCTATACAATATTATAATTATTCCATTTTATAATAATATTAACATAATATTATTTAAATATTATAAATTCATTTTATTGATTCATATTTTTTGTTATTTCCGGACAAGATCAAATTAAAAAATCATTTTTTCGTTACAAGAATAAGTAAATAAATTTTTTCTTTGCAACAGAATGGAACATATCAATAATTCATCGTGATCTACTCATCTACCCGGAACTCATTAGATTTGATTTTTTTTGAGCTATCTGAAGCAGTAATTTCTTCAGCAAATGTTTGAATAGTCGTAAAACGGAAATGAAGAAATTAGGCTGCAGCAGAGTAAAAATTGTTAATTTATTACGTCTTTGACATTGATTTCATTTGATAATTTACTCCACGTGAACCGGAAGTCCACCTCCGGATACTGATGACCATCTGATTATCGAGTTAACTCTACTTTGGTTGCTAGTTCCATCACCATCTGAAACAAATCAATAATAAATCATTAAAATCGATATAAACAATAGAATAAAAAATTCATCATTTAGGTGAAGTAATGCACTCTCTCAATAATCGATTTATCTCGTTAACTATCGATTTCAGAAGGAAAAAGATGGAGAACTTTTTTGTAGACAATCAGATTTTCTTTAAAAAAGGTCTTATCGTCGTTGCTGCTAAAGTCGATAGTTTTTGCGATCTATCGATATTTCGAAACGGTGGAACGTTCGAGTGGAAGTCTTTCCTGGGGCGAGCGATTTTTCTAGGATTTTATTGAATGTTCGTGATTTTTTTGTTTAAATAATTTTTGGGGAATTTGTTATACTGACTTCTGGTGCCAGGCTGATACATAGTTAGGATCGGGTCCATAGGTACCCCCGTAGGTGCCACCATAGATGCCAAAGCTGCCACCATGTCCATGTCCTCCATATCCTCCTTGTCCTCCATATCCTCCTTGTCCTCCATATCCCCCATATCCTCCTTGTCCTCCATATCCTGCATATCCCCCATATCCTCCTTGTCCTCCATATCCTCCATATCCCCCATATCCTCCTTGTCCTCCATATCCCCCATACCCTCCATATCCCCGTCTAGAAAATGACAAAAAAAATAACAAATTGCGTAAACAAGTACTCAATAATTACAACTCCAGCCGCAATTAACAATTTCCCTTTCAATTTCAATTTATTAATTATCAAATTGAATTGGAAATTGACTTTCGAAATGCGGGTCACGGTGAACAATGAAAATAAATTTAACGAATTCCGCGATAAATAATCGTAAAGACTTTATTTTCAGTTCCATTTTCTCCAGTAGTGATTGATTACTTGTTGAATTAATTATTTATGCAATTTATACCCTTGCTTACAATTCTATAATCTCAGATTAATTGCTTGACTTGAAATTGGGAGAGAATGAAATAATAAATGAAATCTTGAGAATTCTTGAATAAATCGGGAAAAGTGAGTGCAGTAAGGAAGTGGTAAGAGGACAAATATCACCGGATGTACGCAAAATCTCGAAATAGTCATGAGAACCTTTTTCATAGCTCTCAATAAGACCCACAAAAAAGGTAATAACAACAATTTTGATATCGGTGGTCAATTTTGAATTATCGATTGAAAACTGAGGAAATGATTTTTTTTTTCGTGGACTCACGATTTGGCTGAGTAAGCGGCGGCACCTAATCCGCCTAATCCAGCACCAAGTAGTCCAGCCCCAAGGAGGGCTTTCTTTCCTAGAAGAGCACCAGCTCCGAAGATGAGAGCCTTCTTCAGGATAGGTGCTCGCTTGCTCCTGGTGAGGACCTGGATGGAGGGCTCTGCTGTGAGGTCTGAGGGCTCTGCCTCGGCATAAGCCGCTGCCAAAATGGCGCACACCAGCAGGGCGAGGCTGAGAAACTTCATTTTTCTCTATCCAATGAATTAATTAATTAATTAAAAATCCAATTACGCAATTCTCTGTTTATTTATCCATCAATCGACGGCTTAAGCTCAATTTTTCTATTTCCCTTTTGGTTTTGGAGAAATAGAATTCAAAATTGAGAATTAAAAGATATAATTAATAGAATTGAAAATATAATTAATTCATTACATCCCTAATTAATTATGTGGTCATCGAGAGATTGAGAGCAGTCAGTGGAATTTTACAATAAAAATGTAAAAAAAAATTTTACAATAACGATTTTTTTATAAAATATCGAGCGCATTATTTTTTAATGTTTAAAAATGAATTTTCCCCGTTAGAAAGGAATAAAAACGCAGCAGAAAATGAAGAGAAGATTCATAAAAGACTAAAATCTAATTTCCAATAAAAGATAATTAAAAAATTTGATTTTCCCCACGTGCTATCGCACAGTAAACCGATATAATCAGAAGATGCGAATTCTCAAAATGAATGAAACAACGAGCAGACAATAAATAAATGATCCACTATTACAATTTGTTTCAGAGATGTTCACTTTCACTCAGTAGAACACGTGCTAATTTTGCTGAAGGGCTTGAACTAAATTCAACGTGAGATGTCTGAATAGAATTTCAATGAACCCATTGAATTCCCTTGGAATAATTGATTTCAATAATCAAAGAGACACGATAAATTCCAATAAATTTCACCACAAATCCCTCAAGCACTTGGATTACGCAATTACCACGTGATGTAGAAGGTACTGGGGTGGATAAGATGGATACGAACCTCTGAATGTGATGAGGAATGACGAATATTGAAATGTGGGGAGGACTTTTATAGGATAAGACTATCTCACTCCCCACCTCGTACTCTTGGAGGAGACACCCGAGGCCATCATGAAGGTCATCCTGTTGCTGGAAATCTGTGGATTCTTCTCTCGGGTGGTCCATTCATATTTTTTTCAAACTCCACGTTTCAGAACCCAACGACCTTGAACCCCGGAGATTGTTCTGGGGAAACCCTCGTTGCTCCTGCCTCCAGGGAGAGATTCATGGAATTTTGAGCTGGTGCGGATATAAATTCCCATGCCAACTGGAAAACAAAATGCTAATGCCTATTAGCCCTTTTTGGTATTTTCTCCGGAAATATTCGAGTTTATATTTGACGTCAGCAGGAGAACCTGAAGAATTCGGTGGATTCCTTGGTACCAGTGGTGGAGACTAGTCTGAACTCTTGGTGATGAGAAATATTTTAGGGAAATTCACGGGAAAATTTTCCACTAGCGACGGATAATATTACGAGTTCAGTAAAGTGGGAATTTTTACTCTAGTTTTCCAGTCACTTTGCAATTATGTTATTATCTAAAATTTTAGGGTTTAATTCCGTTTTTTAACCGTTTAGAGGATATTTTAATAAATTAGAAAGTCCACTTTGCAGGGGTACTATCCGTGAATAGTTAAAAAATTTAAATTGTTGGGGATTACGATCGTCTTATGTGAATGGTTTATAAACGATCAATTTTCAATCGTAAAAACTATTTTCCGAGGCTGTTATGAATTTCAGAATTGTAAACAGCGATTTCATGGAGAACTGAAGATTTCCAGGAGTTTAAACAATTCAGTAGAGAAGTGGTAAACTGAGAGAAGACAAATTTACAATTTTTATAATTATCCGTAGCTCCCAAATTTCCAGTTAAAATTCCAAAATTTAATCTCAAAATCAACAACTCCTATAGTGAATTACTTCCGAATGAAATTGTATTCTTTATCTAAGAAAAATTCATGGCAAAAGGATGAAAATAGAATGGAACTATAAATTATAATTATTGGATAAATTATGATGATAAATTAAATAGATTAGTGTGGCAATAGTGGAAATTTCTGCTGAAAATTTCCAGATTATCCCTCATCTTCGCTGTCTGAAGTGATCCAAGAGGATGAAATAACAAGGCCCTCTCGAAAACCAGAAATCAATTGTCAACACTCGAAGATTCCAAGGATTGCGTAACCAATTGGTAGACGTGAGAACCGGCAGACAAACCCGCAAGACCATGGAACCTGTTGGTGACCAATCGAAGAAGAAGAGCAAGGGAAAAAAATTGGCTGCCATTGAAGAGCGCAAAGCATTTCTGAGGCATGAAGCACTCAAACGAGAGAGAAAAATCGCCAATCGAAATAATGAGAGTCTACGGCGTTCCTGGATTAAAATAATGGCGGAAATCAAGATCCCCATTATGAAAGAAGACGTCGAGGTCAGCAGGAACATATTTGATCGCACCCTTGACATTCAGAATTACAGGTCCGTCAATATTTCGTATCATTTCTTCCAATAGTAACACCAAAAATCTAAATATATCTAGATGACCCATCGAATTATTCAATATCTCAAATCAAATTTTTCACAAATGTTTTAATCCAAAAATTTAAAGTTTTATCATGAAAATTTTTTTATTAAAAACCATTTTTTTAATCCTGTAATAACAATAATTATTATTATTACTATAATGATTGTTATAATTCTTATATAATTATAATTGTAATTAGAAAAAAATTGATGTTTTCATAAAAAAATGTAATGACCCAATTTCTCAATTCTCAATAATATTTGCATAAATAAATATTTAAAAACCGAGGTGACGATTCATGATTTAATTTTCCGAGAATATCACCATGAATTTCTGACATGAATTGAATTTCTCGAGGAATTATTGTGTAATAAACTAATTGATGGAGAAATAAAAACGGTGGATAATAATTAGACAATAAATAAATCATGATTTGTGAATTATTCCAGAGGTCATTCCCTCCTGGAGGGATTAACAGAGGCTGAAGCCCAATACAAGAGAAATATCAGTGGTCACATGACCGTAATAAATCGACTGGAAGATCTGTACAACGAGAGATCAACAACCGGATATAATAATTATAAACAATATGTCGACGAGATACTCGAAGAGAGCGAGACTGATGTTGAGAGGATCCTGTGGATAAATGACGAGAGCGAGGGTTTTTTGCAGTCATTAATAAATCGAGAGGGAAAAATGACCGATGAGCTTTTGGAGGGACTTCAAAGCGAAACCGCGTGTAACGATTTTTCGTTAAACCATTCCCGAAGGGCTTTTAATATTAAAATTATTTTTTTCTCTCAGATAAACTCGATAATTTACGAGAGGACGGAAATCACTCGACGAAGATGGCATTAATCGATATAGAGAATAGCATCAGATATTATTGGAACGCTGTGGATTCTCTCGTAACTAATTATTCAAATGGTAGAAATATTTGGAGTTTAGAAAAACAAGTTTATCGGTGGGAAATACGTAGGATTGAATTTCATTGAAAATGGACACAAGATAAAAATAGAAATGAGTTAAAAAAAATAAATATCCTGTCATTTCTCATTTATCTTTCGGAATTTCAACGATTTCAATTGAATTAATCATTTCTTCATACTGAAAAAATACTTCTGTGAATCATATTTTTATTTATAGTACAATAAATTCTAAATATTCTGCAAATTAAATCAGTCATAATTAGACCTTTTAAATATTCATCTAATTATCAATAAATCAATCACTAATCGCGTTAATTCACTGGAATTAATTACATAATTAGGCGAATTGTTATTTCTGTTGATTTTAAGATACAAATGAGCGACGAGTATCTTATGAGTGCTTGAAAGCGAAAGACGCGAAGGACAGGGAAAAAATAACTGAGCAATTAACGGAAACAGGAGAATTGTACGAGACAATTCGCAAGTATCAGGAGAAGATCAAGAAGCTGGAGGACAGTAGCAAAGACACGGCTGTTCACATCAATGTCGAGAGGAAAATGTCTCGAGATGCTTATGCGTCGATGAAAGAGCGATTCATGAATGGTGAGAAAATTCCAGTTCCCCGAGTAATTTCGAATTATCTGTTATTTCGTTACTTCCAGAACAGACTGGTGATAAAATTCAGATGATGCACCTGACCAAGGAGTACAACACCACAACGGAGAGCCTGAAGAATCTGACGAAGAAAGCACAGAGTGTTCTGGCTTATGTTCGCATGTGTAGAAAGTTCGAGGACAGGGCACTTCCTGTTCAACGGGATCCAGTGAGAACTTCGTGGAACTAGCGATTTGTGGTTTTACATTAATCATTTCAACAGGTTACTGGTTTCGAGTATTTTTGGCGACGAGTTGGAGAAGTGGAGATCGAGGTGAGAGGTCTCAGGGATGACAGGAAAATTCTCAACGAGGAGAAGGAGCACTTGAAGAGCCTCGTTAAGAAGAGAATCCAGGGGACACAATTGGATCCCAATGAATTGGTTAATTGGTGCTAATCAAGGATTATTGGGCGCTGCTATTGAGTTTATCGAATCTGAAAATACAAAGTCTTCGATACACATTTGTCAGTTATCATCGGTTTTTTTATCTTTTCTTGTTTCCTTTAGAAATGATATAACCGTTGTTTCATCATTTGTATTGCTTTCGGTGTATTTGAAGTTCTGTTTCGAAACTCCGCTGAGTCATCGGGTGTAACGAGATAAATCAATGAAAAATTCCCGGTAAAAATTATTCGTCACCGGAAATTTTTGACGTGAATTGTATTTTTATTCAAATTCTATGTAAATACGATCGTAATTCCAAAATTTGTACTTCTTTGAGAATATGTGAAACATTAATTGATCCAGGAATGTGTTTGTTTTTCTCATTGACTCATCATTAAATCAGCCCTGAAAGGTACAAATTTAATACATTTTTGATAATTTATTTTTTATTCAAATTCTGTACAAATGGACAATCGTAATTTCATCACTTGTATCGTGTATATTTAATAAAATATGAGAAAAATGTGGGAATGAAAATGTTGACGGATTTTTAATCACGTCTTATATACATCTCATGCTAATTTATATATGTCGAGAATTAGCGCGATAATTTCTGGCCATGTGCAATTTGAGAGAGGAGTTTACTGCCAGCGAGGAATGTCACGACTCCAAGACCCAGAAGGTAGCGAAGGGTCACGAACATGTTGAGCTTCAGCCAGAAAATACCAAACAGCACGAAAATACCTGAAACATTTTTAATTACATGAATGATGAATTTATGACTCTATTATTTTATCATTCGCGATCATTTAAATTCCTGTAATTCCAGATTAAATCAATCAAATTCCCATTCAAATGCCAATTAAATTTATTTATACATCGTAGAATGGAATGTTGTGAAAATCGGGCTACAGCTGCGACAAATTAATCGAGTCACAACTGTGAAAAATTCACATTAGTTTATTTACGCTCGATTGAAAACAAAACAATTCGTGGGAGTGAAAATTGTCTGTCAAGCATCGAGCGCCGATGATTTTTTTGAAATGCCGGGATGACGTAACAACCGAAATAATGACGAGAAATTTATGACCCACGTGTGATCTTTACAGTGTTGTTTCAAATTCCGACTGGTGATTTTGGAGATTTACGGCATGATAATTATTTCATCATTGACAAAGACTGAGAACTATGAGACTAGGAAGGTGTGATGAGAATATTGACGAGTATTAAGGTGTGGAATTCAGGTAAAGTGGTTGAACATAAATGCCTGTCCTTCGTGGCTCGTTAACTAACGCATGATCTCCATTTTGTGGAGAAAGTGTCCATTCATTTCGCTGTGAATAGTTTTTCCCGTTTCAATTAAGTATTGATAGCCTCGGAAATATTATTTTTGAAATTGTGAATTGTTTGGGATTTTTATTTCCATTTTTTTCGTCATTTTTCCCAAGATTTGTTAATTAAAAACCTCCGATCATCCTTAATTATCATTTAATTCCGCTGATTCATCCACAGGCACAGCAATTACTCTCCAAAAATCCCATTACATTATTATATTTTAATACCAACTGTGGGAATGTAGAGTGAAACAAATAAAATGCCTGAAATATGGAGGAAAAATTAATTGAATGCTCACCGCCCAGTCCCAGATGGAATACAATAGCACTGAGAGAAAATGGAAATTTGGATAGGTTGACGCCGAGTTTAGCCCAGAGTCCAAAGAGGATAAGCACAGGCACCAGGCAGAGTCCAGTGAAGAGATTTGACACGAATACTGGAGGTCTCTTCTCAGGTTCTCGGAACATATGCTGTAATTTAAACGAAAGTAAATAAACCAAAACTCCTCGAATGAAATACAACAGTTGTTGGCTCTAAATCGGAAGCTTTTCGAATTGACACATCGAAAGTACGAAATTTTCATAAGAGCCTTTAATTTTCCAATGGTTTGGAGGTGACAGAAATACGAAGAACTAATGTCACTAACGAGCACTGGAACTTACGTACTTGTTTCTTAATCAAAAATTGAATAATAAAATTAAATAAAAAATTCTGGATCTTCGAATCCTATGGGCTTTTTCCAGGTGTATTTAAACAAAATACTACAGTATTTAAAAATATCTGACGAGTACCTTTATCTCTGGTTTTGGAGTGTAAGTAATCGCCTGATATTTATTCCCCTGAGTTTTGTCAGTGATCGCAGCATCAGTGCCAGTGCGTTCAGGAAATTTCAGACCAACGACAGCCACGTTCCACTGGAAAGGATTGCTTATGATGGCATCTCCAACGATCAATTCAATATTGTAGTCTCCACGCTGGTGGCCGAAGGTCTGCGCTGCACTTCCAACCGGCATATCAAATTTGTAGACATTAGTGGGATCGGGTTCAGCCACAAAAATCACCTCCCGAAGATGCTTGTCATTTCCTGATGATTCCACTGCTGACAGCCGGACGAACGCCTGGTGCACCCGAATGGGCTTGTCATTAGCAGCATCACGCAGTAAAAATCGCATCACAAGCTTCTGCTGGGAGTCAGCCTCGATCCTGTGACCCAGCTTGTTGGGGTGGGCGATCCTGGGAGGTTAAAGTGATTAACTTAAATGGCAGGAGAGAGGGTTAAAGGTCTCTTTTGTCTTCTGATTGTTAATTTTTCATGTTGATTTCAAAAATATTGAAAAAATTGATAAATATCGTCAACTCACTTTACTAGCTTCGGTTGTGTTGTCTGGTCTGCATCGCCAGTTCCAATTTCCAAATAATCCACCTTCACCTCTGACAATACCTTGACAGTCACTGTATTGCTGACACTTCCAGCTGACACCTGGATTTTGTAGAATCCACGTTGAGGCTTGATATCCATGAAATTCATGGTGAATAGAGTCCTGCACGTGGGGAAAATTCAAAATATTAGTTTAGATTCTCGTGGGTCTGTCGGAAATTTATTGAATGTCTGGTGGACCCAGTGGTTGACATTATTAGATAATGGCACTAAAAAGCTAGATCCAAAAGTTGATTTACCCCAAGCGTATAACTGGCTTTCGATTGACAACGTAAAGTCAGCAAATAATTGGGCCAGAAATGGAAATTCATGGATATTATTTTTACTGGATTACTCACTTGTCTTTAGGGGAGGGCTTGAAGGCTTCTTTGCTGACCACCACGACATCATCCCCAACTCTAGTAGCTGAGGTGGCTACTACTGTAGGAACGATCACCAGAGGATTCCCCATGATGTCAGAAACTTTGACTTTCACCAGTGGCTGCTGAGCAGATACGATGATTCCACCCTCAGCCAGGGTAATGCATACAGGTTTGTTGAATTCATTATTTGCGAGGAGTTTCAGTGCTGAGACGAGCTTGACGACACCTTTCGGGGTCTGGACGGTACGTCTCGAGAGAAGATAATTCGTGATCTTCACTATCTGATGAGCAGCCACTGGTGGAGGCTTCTTCTGGGAGGCTGACAGCTTCGCTATTCCAGTCACCACGAGACCTTTGAACCATCAATCTCTTAAATAATCTTTTCTTCAATTTTCACAGCTGCAATCGTTCGTCAATTGATATCAGAATCATAAATTATCTCCAAGGTTCTTACAGAAGAACGAAAGTTTGATATAAACATCATATGAATTTTGTACGAAATGTAGTGGAAGCCCGAAAATTAATTGCTAACATTTTGTAGAAAATAACTTACTAGTGACCGAAAGACCGCCTTCAAACTGCAGGTATTTCCCGTCCACCTCGTCAGCTTGAACGATCGCATCTTCAATCTTCTCTAAAGCGAAGCTTCCACCAGGTCCCAGAATCGCAGCAATATGAAACACGTAGCCAAGACTGTAAAAAAATATTCATCAATTAATATCATTTTTCCTAGATAAACTAAAAGAATCCGAAAAGAAAAAGAAGAGCGATAAAAATTTTCATTTTTCAACTCACTTGGCAATGCTATCGTCCTTCTTCAGGGCAGCCTGCAGTGTCTTCACCAGTTTGTTGATTGTTGACTCCGACAACTTCTGGGAGAGTCCGAAGCTGTACGCTGATATCGCGTGGTAGAGGTCAGGAATTGTTGAAGTCTCTTTCTCTATTACAGCATTCAATGCCTGAAGACAGTAATTCATTTTCATTTAATTAGGTTAGCTTGGATAAAAATTAAAGAAAATAATGATTGCTCACCTGAGTTAAGGTGGCAGTGGGCAGGGGAGAGCATGAGCCCAGAGCCTGCCACGTTGACACGATGTAGTAGATATTTTCTGGGGCTGTGTCCAAGCCAGTGCCACAGCTCTTGATTAGATAATTGCAAATGTCCTAGAAAACAATTCCACATTGAAAACCGTACATTCAGCAATGTATTTGCATAAACGATTCAATTGTCCTCAGAAAGACTAATCATATAATCATGGTAATCAACATGGGTAAAATCTTCATCATGTGTGCAAGGATTTATTATTTTCCACAACAATTTTCTTCTCATAAATTGTTATAAAAATTATTTGAATGTAAATTATGATTCTCAGAATGAATAGAATTTTTTCATTGAAAAATACAGATTTTATTGTGCGTGGAGAAATATTTCTTGGATATACTGGACTTACTGATGGATTTGGAATTGCCTCGTTGAGGAGCTTGTACCCCAGGACAGCATGATATACTGAAGCTACATCTGTAAGTTTGAATCCTGGTTCGACAACTTGTCTCAGTCTAGCCCTATCTATCTGACTCAGATACGAATTCGTGGAGGTGGGAACCTCTGGGGTACAGAAGCTGCTCTTCAAGAGGGCCAATGCAACAATTGCCCATTGAACTGAAAATTATCAATATATAAAAATCATGAAATTCTTTTCTTAAACTCTACCTAAGCAACAATAAAATAGGGGGATACAATAGAAACAAATTGAAATCTATCATTTATTATCCAAAAAAAAATTCTCTCCTTTCTCTTCTTTAATCACAGCAGCAGAAAAAGCTGATAATTAAATCAATTAGATATAATTGACAAGAAGTTGTTTAAACAATTTAGAAACTGATAGAGAATATTTGGCAATCTAAAGGTGAGAAAATAGAAAAACGTAGCGTCCGCGTGGGTTGCAACCCCCGATTTTTATAGCCATCGCAAAATCCGCAAATCAATTGTAAATCCCGATAAACCAATCAATCCTGGTTATTCTGAAATAATAAATTTAAATTATTCTTGGATTTTACTTACGCCTGAACATCGTGAGGAATTAAACAAACGGTTAGCCGGCGGCCACGTCGGCTTTTCAGACAAGATGGCTCTTTCTCCATTGCGCGTGTCAGTAAAAATGGACGAAATTTTTCAGAGGAAATAGCTGGCATGACAGTGCTGCCAGTGGAGCCTCACGATACCTCCGGAAATATTTAAAAAATTCACTTCCGGCGCTCAATGTTTAAATCGCACCGCGGGAAAATTCAACAGGACTTTATTTCTCCGAGAATAAAAATTTGACGTCTCACAATTAGCGATTTATTCCAAAAACTATCGACTTGAGACAAAAAATTCAAAGGAATTTTTTAGAGCTGATAAAATTTTCTGTAAAAAAGTTTTTTTCGCATTTCCTCGTCGAAGCAATAGTTTTTATTCAATTGCAATTTGCAGGATTCCATTTTAACTTTTTGCTGTTGAATTTATTTAGAGATAAAATTATCAGATGAAAATAAATGAAAGAATTGATTTATTGATCAAGGATATTGTTTTTATTATGAAACATGACCACTTGAGTTATGCCAGTTCCCTCGGTTACACTTATAATTATTCATGTGCTTAATTTGTACATAAAGACCATCTTCACATTTTCGTTCCTTAAACTAATAAACTTACTGAATTTATTTCATTACAAAAAGAGATGTCAAAGTAGCATCATATAAGCGAAATGGAAAATTCGGGAAGAGCAGCAGCAAAATGACATGAATCCATGTGTTCGATATTTTTCTACCCTCCCATTCCCATTTTTCGCGAAAACCTCCTATAACGAAGCATCAGCCGCGCAATTTGTGCGCAATATCTAAAACTAATCATCACTTCCCCGTTTGACAGGCACCACAAAGAAATCTTATTCCATTTTCGGATTTCCCTTGCGAACGCCAGCATTCACGTATGAAAAAATCCAATGCAAAAAATTCTCACTCGAAAACTTCCGTTTCATTTCTTTTGATTATTTTGAAATTATATGGAATTCTGAATTTGAAAAATTCAATTTCAATAGCGGAACAGATAATTCAAAATTTTTCTTCATTACCGATTTGTCCATTGATTTATGGCGGAGGCTAAAGAAAATTTTCGCACCAATTTTTGAAAATCGACATTCTACAAAACCTAACAATTATCTCATTTTAATTATTTTTACATGGAAAAATCGGTGGATTCAAATTTTACTGTTCCAATGTTGAATCCATTTGTATCGTATCCATTGAATTAAAGAGTGACATTTTATTGAGAATTAAACAATTCAGATGGAAAAACAAGTATAATTTCAACTAGAATAACAATTTACTGCGCTTATGGCAATTGTTATGCAGTTGTACGACAAATTTACGAGAATTTTCCCAGAAAAAATTGTCAACTGAATTTTTCCATACGTATTACCCTCAGCAATTATCCCCACCTCCTGGAAGATACCCACAGGAAGATATCTGTACAGCTGTGCCCACGATCACTCATTCATCCTGGAAGTACAGGCATTGCACTGTCCTAATCTACATATTGTTAGCAGCAATTAAAAAAAAAATGGGATACAAACAACGAAATTGTCTCGAAGGAATGAGCCTGCGAGTTTTCTGTTCTTCTGGGACAGCAATCGTGAATGCTCTCGCGTTTTATTCAAAATTTTTACATTTTCCTTTTTTCTTAAAAAAAAAGAAACTAAGAAAATAACCAAAACAGAGAACGCCTCAAGCAGATCGAAACGAACTCAAATAAGAATGCGTTTCCAGTATATACACAGCCAGTTTTTATTGAAAGTATTTAATACTTTCAACGTTTATTCCATCTCCAATCGTCTCCATGGGAATTTAATCACGTTAAAACTTGCGAATTATTTTACAAAGGGAATTTATCCTCTCGTTTTTTTTTCCTTGGGCTATGTACAGGCGAAAAAGCTCTCCCCGAGTGCAACAGGATGATCATGTCATTATGTTGCCTGTCACTTTGGTATTTACAGAGGGGAACAATGTGATAATGAAGATGAATCGGGCACTGGGTATGAGTGACGACAAGGGCAGGAGAGTTCCAATGAATCTAAAGAGCAATTACAATTCATCAGCGAAGAAAATTATTTGCAATAAAATATCTCTGCACCCGAGAGCGCCATCCACATTTTTGTGAATACCTTTCTTGCAGCTCTCTGTCCCTTCTCCAAAAGACTACTCTATAAAAATTTCATCATCTCCTCTAGATCCAGAGATATCCTCCGAAATCCACTTCTTGCTGTAAAACTGTATTTCTCTCTGATTTCATTTCAACGAAATCCTCGAGGGTACTCTCCTCCCCCCACGCAAGCCAACCAAAATAATGACAAAATGCATTGAAAAAAAAAGAATAATAACTGAAAATCTATGGATAACGAATAATTCAGTCGGCGGGTCCCTGACCCCACCTAGACTTCGTCCTCGGTGTTTTTGGAGGCGATATGGCGCCCCCATCGTCAACAATTTTACGCTTAATGCTCAAGACAACTCCACTCTTGGGTACAAATTTAGTGGGTTCATTTCTCGGTGTCTCGAGAGGGATGGATGACCCAGGGAAGACAGGGATGTCCTCGTCCTCGAGACCAGGTGGTTTTGGTTGTTCGAAGATACGAGTCTTCGATGGAGAGGCTGTAAGAGCCGGGGAGAAGCCCTCGAGAGTGTCACTCTCACCAAAGCTTGACTCCTCCATAGCACCAGCTGCGGAGGTGGCACATGCATCGAGGGCCCCAGAAGCTGCAGCCACAGCTGCGAGCTCCTCTTCAGCCTTTTTTATGAGATCCAGATCACTCAGGGACCTCAAAGTGCTCTTCGTCTCCTTGGCTGTCGGTGTGTACATCTTCTCGATCTTCATGGGGACAACAGGTGTCAGGAAGGATGCCCCAGGCTTCGAGGGCAAGTATGGATCCACCTTACTGCTCTCCTGCCTCTTGACATTTGCCAGAATCTCCTGGAGATTCGCTGGTATGGTGATATCCTGAACTTTATCGAGAATTGGAAATTTACCAAGTGTTTGGGGTGGTGGTGTGAAAGATCTGGCATCGGTCGGACTATAGGCCTCGTCCTCAGGGGGATCCAGTCCCAAACCAGGAAGTGTCACTGACTCCTCGATAAACGACGACGACATATTTTGAATCTGTTGCTTCTGCTCCTCTATCCTTCGATTGAGCTCCTCAACTTTCCTCTGGATTTCATTGGAATTTTTAGCTGGTAACAGGGGACTTGTCGATATTTTAACACGAGTGTTCTCTGGCTCGTCGTCAATCCCCCCAGGACTGTAAGGCTCGTCGTCATCGTCATCCTCCTGGGGCTTTCCCGGTGATGAGGTCAGATCTAGCTTGGACGACAATTCTGGAACAATCTTGGATATCACTGCTGAATCCATCAGATTACTCCTGGACATGCCAACGTGTGCTTTATTAAGGGAATTGAGGGTTGTCTGGGTGACCAGGGACTTGTCGCTGTGGTCTGACTTCTCCGAGGACGACGAGATCTTCTCCTTAACAAGGTGCCCTGGCGGTGGTGTGTAACTCCTGTCAGAGTCCTTTTTAGGAATTTTAAGGGGTGTCTGAGAGATGGGAGTAATTGCCGGTCTTTTTCTCTTGTTTCTAATTATGATACCCAGGAGTAAGTGCGGCCTATTTTCCTCGAATCCTGGGCCAATGAGAGGCCTCAGGATCGGAGGTATTTGACTGTGGCTTGAAAATGGCATTATGTAGAAGTCCTTGATGTTACTGGAGATAGTTCCAATCACTCCAAGTCGACTTCTACTGTTCAAATAACTATAAAGAGTGATGTACGGAATTTTCTCCTCATCGTTGGCAGCTGTAAGTCGTATCACGAGGATCTCCTTGGATCCATTCTTCTTCGTTTTGGACATATAATCCCAGACAGTTTCAGGGCCGATTCTACCTACGACGTCGATGCTGTCTGGGAGGTCGTCCATGAGATCCTTGGCATGTCCACTGATCTCTTGGGCAGTTATGAAGAATTTTGCAACGTCCACCATATTGACAAATCCTCGCCATACCGTCGGGGATTGGCTCTTTGTAACTTCCTTGGGAGGAGGGGCTGTACAGGGGGGCAGAGGTTGTTCGATATTTATCACCACTTCCTTCTCCCTCTCGAGATCCTCGTTTATGTCAGGTGTTTTAATGGTTACAGTGGAGCTAGGCTCCCTGTCAGAAACATCAGAATCATTTCCATCCAACGTATTCGTATTTGTCTCCTCCTCGACGTGCCTCCAGAGTCTATCCTCAATTGGTTTTTCTGGCGGTGGCACTGCAGGTTCTTTTTTCTTCTCCTCGAGCTTCTTCTTATCATCCTCGACATCACGTTTCTTCTCCTTATCCTTGTGACTATCTCTGTGGCTGCTCTTGGATCTGCTGCTACTCTTGCTACTCCTTCTGGAGCGATCCTTGTCCTTATCCTTGGACTTGTCCTTCTCCCTCGATTTCTCACGATCTTTATCCCTCTCTTTATCCCTCTTTCCATCCTTACTTTTTCTCCGATCTCTGCTGCGATCCCTAGATCTGTGTCTTCTATTTCTGCTGGAGCTCCTGTCTCGCTTCGACTCCTTGTGTTCCTTATCCCTAGACCTGTGCCCCTCCCTCTCCCTGTCCCTATCTCTCTTCTTCTTTTTATCCTCGTACTTTTTCGCCCTGGAGTCCTCCATGGACGATGACGTCTCCTCCTTCTCCTCTAGAATATCCGAGGACGTGTTATCAGCACTGTTGAGAACTGTCACGATGTCCTGCACCGGGGTCTTGGGATCCACAGCCTCAAGTCCCCCATCGTTCTCGATAATCTGCTCTCCCTTGTGGGTCTTCACGACAATCGACTTGGCCTGGGCCATCAGATCTAGCTCGTTCTTCTTGATCATCTCCAACTGGTGCTTCGTCTCCTTCTCCCTCCACTCCGCCAACTCCTGGCTGGCCATCTCCTCAGGACTCAGCCTGACAACAGCATCTGGTGTCAACGATCTGTCAGCTATTTTCCTGAACAGAGTTAAATTCTTCGTGTCCTTTATGTTAAACAAAAGACTCCTGTATTTCGCCTTATACTTAGCCCCAGTGAAATACTTGTACATCTCGAGTTCTATTTTTAGTGCTAGCTCTGTTATCTCCTCATCAGACAGCTTAAGATCCTCGGTCTCTTTGATTCTCGATGTCAACGCCTCAGCAAGTGATTTCCTGATGTTCAGTCTTATCGGTTCAGTCTCAGATTTCCTCGACTTCCACGGCGTTGACTTCTGCTCAGTTTTCTCAATCTTCTCATTCTTCTCACTCTTATCATTCTTCTCATGTTTCTCATGTTTCTCTATTTTATCACTCTTATCAGCCCTCTCAGTTTTCTTGATAACGGGTTGTTGTTTAATGACAACTGGTGACTTTGGTGGTAAAGGAATAGTTTTTATCGTCGTCTGCTTGAGTACCTGAGTAACTTTGCCCCCAGGATAGGTCTTGTGAGCGTGTTTCGGTTGACTTGTGTGGGGAGATACAACAGTTATTTTCTTGCTGGGGGCAAGAATAGTCTGTTTGGAGCCAGCGACCTTGGCATAAACCATCTTGGCCTGTGGACTTGGCGATGATTTTGGTTTAGCCGTCACTTGAATAGTTGACATTGTCTTTCCAGCAACTTGAATGGTATTCAAACTGTTTGGACGAACAGCTTCGAACGTTGGATGCTCTCTTAGCCAATTCTGGAGATTCGCCCTGGTAGGGGCATCACTTCCAGTCAACAATTTTCCTGTTTTCCTCTCAAAGACTATGACCCTTGAGACCTCTCCCTTAGCCCCATCCCTGGGTGTCTTCTGCACTGGTTTATCTTTTGTCAGGGCCTCCTGTGCATGAGCCAGAATACAAACATCGGAGCAGTAAATACTCGAGTTCCTCGCCTCCTTTTTGCACACAACGCACTGAGTAACAGCTCCAGGTGTCATTGGCCCCGCGATCTTCGGTATTTCCTCAGGAGTCTTCAAATTCGGTGTTGACGATCTGTGGCTCTTCTTCTGGGATTTCGTTGATTCGTCACCCTTCTTCTTGGCGCAATTGGGACAGACCCACTCGATTCCCTGCTCCTCCATCTGCTGACCCATGGCTTTACTCACGTGAACGCATTTGCCATGGAACCAGTCTTCGCAGACGTCGCAGCAGATCATGAAACGATTGTTATGGGGACGTTTGCAGATGCACCACAGTCGATTTGGATCGTCTTCAGAGTCGGAGTTGTCTTCCTCATCGTCGTCCTCCATTTCAGAATCCATTTCTTCGAATTTCTTTTGATGAAGGGGTGTAGAGGGTTTGTGTTGTTTCTCTTCACGTTTTGGTGGATCCTGAGGCTTCGGAGACTCTGTTTTTGATTGCAGACGTTTGCTCCTGGTGGCTGGGGCCTCGATGGGGGGTAGGGTGATTATTCGCCCACCTCGGACGATCTGAATGGGCTCCCTGGTGTCTCTCTTCTTGGGATCGATCTGTGACATTGAGGCCGGATTCTGGAAGGTCTCTGACTCAATTACTGGTTCTAGAATTTGCTCGGGGGGTTTCGAGGGTGGTAAGGGCTCTGCCAGGAGGGGAGGATCGAAGGGAGGTGGCAGGAGGCTCTCAGAAATGGGAGGTGCACCATCGAGGGCTGACGGATCAGTCAGATCCACGTCGAGCTGTTCCTGAAGAAGAAGAGCTTCTGCCAGGAGCTCCTCCTCGTGCTTACTCGCTTCCATCTCCAGGGTTGCCAGCAGGTGCTCGTTACCCTCAATACCACCGGGGTCTAGCACAGCATGCAGGTCATCAGTAACCTGTTTTTCGATCTTATCGTGATCCTGGGACTCTGACAGCTCCCTGGGCTCCTCTTCAAGCCTCAGGTTATTATCAGGTGTTGCCCCGACACCCAAAGTCTCTCGGTCTTTGTTATTTTCTTCTAAGCCCAACAAATCTTTGGTTATTGGAGTGTTTTCAGGACTAGCCTCTGGTGCTGGCTCCTCAGGCACTCCAGGGGGTTGGTGAGGGGCGTGGGACACATGAGGCTGCTGAGGAGAAACATGGGGCTCCTGTTCGTGGGGCTCGTGGTGTTCAGGGGCCTTTGCCTCCCCCACGGATCCCACCCTCCTGATGATATCAGGTGTGGAGAACAGCGCAGGACCAAGTGCCTCCACGAAAACCCCTGGTGATTTCTTCGTCTCCTTCTTCACGTGCTTTTTCGATGGATCTGGTGTTCTGATCTCCGGGGTCTTTGGAGGCTCCTTCTTCTCCTTCTTTAACTCCACAGGTTTAACTTTAACTGGAGTCTGTGGAGCCAAGGGCTTTGAGATCTGAACCACCTCGGACAATTGACTGGTGTTATCTACTACTCCTGGCACATCAGGAAGAGCTGCTGGAGGCACCGCAACTGCCTTGCTCACCACTGTAATCAGTTTTCCATCCTGAGACGTGGATAATCGCGTCTGCACCTGGTTATTCAGTTTGACAGGCGCCTTGGTGATGACAACAGGTGACTTCCTAATACCAAAATTCTTTATCTCATTGGCTTTCACCATGATTTTCTTCTGGACGAAATAGACCTTCTGATTGTTCCTAGATTGTCCGGGTTTTGTCAAGATCATGTCTCCCTTGATCATATTAGCGCTGATGAGGTTTGCCTTCACTTGATTGGTCGTTTGGAGCGGCTTCTCAGGGGAAGGCGGTGGCTCAGTTGGAGTCCCTGGTGCCTCCTCCTTCTTCTTGCCCCCCATTGTCTTGATTTGCTTCTTGGAGCGCAGATCAGATGTCTCGGGCTTCAATGGGCTCTTCATCTCATCGACTGCTGCTGCCATTTCCAGGTTTAACCTGCGCACCTGATCATTGTCGAGTTTACTGGGGCGTCCTGGACGTCTTGCCATGCTTCCACCACGTGTTGTCAAGCCTTTGCGACCCCCTCTAGCTCTAACACCTCCTCGCCTTGGGCCACGAGGGCCAAAGTCCACGTCAGAGTCCGATGGCTCAGACTCGGAGGACTCTGACGAGGAGAAGGGACTCGAATCCTCATCCTCCTGGAGTCGCGAACCCTTTGGAGACTCTGGGATGCTGGGAGACGACTGCACTACTGGGACTCCTGGGGGAGTTCTCCTGGGACGACCCACTGGCTTCTTCGGAGGGGATTTCAAGGGGGTCAGGGTCTCTGGTGCATCTGCTAGCTGTTGTGGATTCACACTCGACAGGAATTCCACTTTCTCGATCTCTGGAGAGTGCGCCACTGGCAGGGGATCCAGGGGAGGAGGATCTGCTGGAGACGTGCGACTTGTGTAGCAATGGTCCAGCTCGATGCTGTATCGAATTGAATTCTGCTCCTCTTCCACTGTCAACATGTCCAGCATCGCTGTCACATTCTCCCCGAGGATCTGCTTCGCCTGCTCACTCTGCAGGGCCGTCTCCAGTCTCTTCAACTGCTCCGGATCCATCTCCATGAAGGGGTCCACGATGTCCGGAGTTGTTGTCACTGCTGCTGCAGTTGTGGCCTCGGCGGGTCCGAATGTGGGTGGATCCACTGTGAATGTCAAGTCACCGTTTGGAGCGTCTGATTCTGTCTGACCTACTCGCACTACACTTACATTGGCGTTCGATTGATTCACTGTAATCACAAGGTTCGAGTCAATTATTCTGTTGTCTTCAGATTATGTGACAAGTTTACAATAGCAGTTCAAGAATTGAGTATTTTCATTGATTCAATGGTGAAACTTTTACGTAGAATGTCATTGAAAAATTAGTCTCTATTAATTAATTGTTCGACTAATTGCTAAATTATTTATTCAAAAAATATCTCCTCGACGTTACAAAAACTCTTGATTCCTCTGATTTATGATGACCAAAAATAATCACCCAAATAAATAATTAAATTATTGAGTCTCGATCTAATAATTTTTGAGCAGTATAAAAATGAAAGAAAAAAAAACTGGAAACAAAAACTCTATTATTGTCCGACCCAGCGACCCGATTCAAACGATCCAACTCTTATTTCAAAGCCCTGGAAACCGGCTTAAAAATGAAATATGATCCATTGAATTCCACTCAGCGAATGTCAAGAGAGCCAGGATCAAATCCACCAGTGTGGGTTATTCACTCACTTATTAGATTTTGCAGAGTCTCCTGATCGACAGATATAGTTCCATCATCATTAACAACAATAATCAGCGTGTCATCCTTCTTTGAGGCACTCTCCCTGGGTTCGACGATGTAAGAACTTGACATTGTGCAGTCACTCTAAGAAGAAAAAAACGAAACCATGACAATTCGCATGAGTCACCGCCGGAAAAAAAAACACCTGTCAACACGTGTTCAGTAAAATTTTACTCAAATCAAATGATAGATATGGGTGGTTCAATCTAATTGACAACAAACAGTAAATCCCGCGCTTATGTAAATAAAAATAATAATAAACACGATAGTGGAAAGGTGATGGCAGCCATCTTGTTTGGAGTCGGGAGGAAGTAGGTGAGGTGGATGGAAGTCTGAGAATGCACTAATCATTTTACCTCTCGTTGGTCCTTCAGTCCCGATTGTTACAACAATCTTCTCGTTATCGGGTTGATTATGTTGCTTTCAATACACTCACGTCACTGATATGTCCGGTTTGTTTTTTTTTAATCGCGGATATGCCGCGAAATTACACTCAACGATACATCATGTCCGTTCGAGTACTCACAGGAACTGTTGTGCGCAAACGACGCTGTCTGCGCGTCATGTAATGCGCAAATCAAATCCACTTCTAAAAAGCGCCAATTTCAGTTTTTTTTTTACTTTTTGAGGAACCCGGGGAAAGGACCACGTGCTTTACGATCCCTTGAGATCCCGGAACATTTTATTCTCCAATAACGAGACGGAATTTTAATTAATACGTAATTATGTTAGTACATTAATTATTTGTGTCGTTAATATTTGGGGGATAAAATTGGAATTGGAAAAATAAGTATTTGATTACTTCAAGGAATGTAGGCATTGCGTTTTGATTTTAATCTTAAAAAATATATTTTTTCAATGTTACATGGATAATTATGGGATTTAACTAAGGGGAGAAGAATTTTTTAGAGGTAATTGGAGCTATCGTTGTTCGATCAGATGGAGTAGTTGTTTTAGTATATCCTCTGAGGTTTCCCCTTCGTTATTGATCGTTAAATCCCAATCCTCGATGTCGTCCAGATCACACTCGGTTTCGCAATCGTCGACTCCTTGAAAATTTATTTGTTTATTGATTAACTGTCATGTCGAACAGAATTCTAGTTATTTTGTGAGAATTCTTTGGTTTCAGTATACCTGGAGTAAATCGCCAGCCACGTCTCTCTCTTGTTTCATTTGTGCAATTAATCCGAATGCCTCGGCATTTCCCTGGAAAATTGTCCCTGAACCACTGGACATCAGTTTTCCTTCTGACATCGCTGACTATCCAAATCCTCTTGCCTCTGGCTAAAACCCAATAACCCATAGAAAACACGAGCAAAGAAAATATGGAAAAGAATGCACACTAGACCATTTTCTGTTTAATATATAAATTATATAATTGTTGTTTTATTCATCATAAATAAATCAACAACTAGTGCTTTGGTTTCGTTAAATATTTATTGATCTCACCGATCAATTTTAGAATAAAAAATTTCATAAACGTCTAGTTCAGGTTTTCCAACAAATAAAATAAATGAATAATTAAAATAATTTAAATGGGATTTTTACTCATTGAAAAAGCGGTGAGCGTGCACTCTTTCTTTGATCCATAGACATGAGAGGAATTCAAAGTATTTACCATTATACATATCAATAGCAGCCCGACAAAAATATCCATGATCCTGTCTTCTCCTATCTTCTCCCCATTTTATCATTTCAAGTCGATATTTTTCTTTGTATTCCCCATCACTCAGTAACCGATCTAGATCGAGATTCCGAGACTTCGCCCAGTGGCTCTTTATGGGGCCTGAGATCTTTATTATAACAGTAAAGTCCGAACCCAGCCTGTAGAATTTTTCATTAATTACACAATCATACAATTATTATTATTTACAACTCCCACTCGATTAATTTTCACCCGTGAATTTTATGGAAAAAATCCTTGCCTTTGATTTCAGGGGACAAAATCAATAAAATTTCTCATTTCTCTAACTATTCAGTTCAATGGAAATTGCGATAAAAAATGTTGATAGCATATTTATTAATTTTTTAGATACTAATGAATTAATATTAATTAATATCAATTCTAAAAATGGACTCTGGTACACAAGAAAGAATTTTGATAAATTAGAAAGTTAAACTAGAATCAACTGTTCAAAATTTATTCGTATCAGAGAATAGATTTGAATCTAATGCAATAGATCTCTTAATTTGTCAATTGATTAATGTTTCCTTACGCATCGAACAATTTATTAGTGATGTAATCCTTCCCAGATTTTCTTTTTCCACTGAACAATAGAATTGACTCCGGAAGCCGAGCACTCGATTCTGACACGTCAGCCATATTGAAACTCATTGAAATACCGTAAAGAATTCGTTAACCTCTAATTATATATTCAACCGTTGGTGAACCCCACGACACATTTCACTCAATACCGAACACAGGATTTTATTTCCATCGTGAAATCAGAAGTTGGATGTTAGGTTTTTTCAAATTTTATTGTGGCTCTTGCAAAGTCTACATTTATTTCTTTCCCTTGGATTCACGAAGGGCCTTGCGTTCTGTTGCCCTCTTCAGCTGGGCCTTAGGTTTCAGGTTGTGTTTCTTGGCGAATCTCTGATTGCGTAGGAATTTCAGGTCCATCTGCAGGGAAACAATACATTTCAGAAGTTGAATTGAAACACGACTAGTTCAGTTTTTGGGAAATATTTCGAGATTCAAGGGAGACAGCGAAAATGTCATCAGTATCTTTTTTGTAGAGCTGATGGAAAGCTACAAAAAAGGTATTGATAATAATTTCATGATTTCTTTCAGATTGAGAGATATTTGACTTTTAGAAACGCTTGTTTAGCTTGAATTCCTGTAAGATGCGATTTTTCTGGATAAATTCGATTTTGGATTTAGATTTATTTTTCAAAATCCTGGAAAAAATTGTTTCAGAGAATTTTGTACTCACACCAACTGTGGACTCGTGCCTATAACGTTTGGGCTTCTTGATGCCATTCCTGTGGGCCTTCCTGCCTGTGGAAACAATCGAGTAAAATCGAAATTCCAATTGATATTATTGTACAAATATTTATCGGACTTACTCTGGTTGTGATTTGTGTGATTCTTGGACTTTGCCATTTTTACTGCAGTTCCTCAGCGTTTCTGCAACAAAATTTATATACTCTGTTGATTATTTACGTTCAGCCATTGAGGTTAGATCATGTCAGAGTTTTTTGCACAATGAAAATTTTTCACAGAACTAATCAATCAGAAAAATGTCAAGGGTACTATTGATTTCTTTTGTAGCTCTGGAAATTGATAATTTTGAGGGATTCGCGGAAATTAATTGGATTCGTTTGACGTTATTACTTATGAAAAATTGGGAGAAACGTACCACACGACGGAAGCGGAAATAAAAAAGAGGACGATTTGGGTGCCTCTGGCGGGAATTTGTAAAACTGTCAATTCTTTTGATTATTTTTCGTCAATAGTCTGAACTGGAAATCAGCGATTATAATAAAATAGAAATGACTACAGAATTAAATGAATAAGAAATTATCAATAATTTACTAAGAATCTATTCAATTCTATTTACATTTATTGATCCAGTGCAATTCCACAGACTCTATATAAATCTATCAATTAATGACAAGAATTCATTATGCAACTAGTAAAAACTTAAAGATATTTGCTAATACAATTTATTAGGAATAATATTAATAAAAGTTACTAATATAAATGAACGACAAGAATTCATTATGCAACTTAATCGGTAAATGAAAATCACACAAAGGTCTAGTATATCACAGTCAGGATGATTATAATATGGCGGCAAGAGAAAATGCAGTCAGTGCAAATTAATTATTCTAATCGAAGCCGAGAAGTTGTTTTCGTAGTTTCAAGAAGTCGAGGACCTTCTGGGGTATCGATTTTCTGAGGTTGAGGGCTATTGCAGCGTGATGGAATTTATCCTCGTTCTTCCGGATGTACATTCTTGCGTCTTGCTCTAACTGATTCAATTTCTCGGGTCTCGTCTCCTGCATTGGGAGCATTTCCGTCAGGTAGGGGTTGAACCTGTAGTAGACGTGATCTGGGAGGAGATCGTTCAGCATCGTGTGAACACCTGTGTGCAGAAAAGAAAACAATAGAGTGAAAACACCGGAAAATTCCACGAAATCCCAGAACAATAATTTCTTTATTATAATTCTCAGAATTATTTTTGAATTTCAATTGAGAATTTATTCTTCATCTTTAGTCTTATATCAATAAACAAATGATGATCATAATATAGTAAGTTGGTGATTTTCTGTAATGCGGAATAAAAAAATAAAGATGAATAAATGAATAAATGAATAAATGAATAATACCTTCAGTGTCAGTGGCACTGGCGAGAATTTTATCGAATTTATCCTTCCAGCTGGAGGCAGTGGTGGTCTCATCCCCATCGTTGATTGAGGGTGGTGTTCTCCCAGTGCCGAAGGAAACCACACACTGTATCGGTGTGTTTGGCCACAGCAATTTTGCCTCGTGGATTGCCACAGCACACGGGTTATTAACCATGATCCCGCCATCCGAGAGAATATACTTTCCATGTTTGAACTCTTCGAAATAAGTTGGGGCTGCTGCTGAGGCTCGCACAGCCTCCCAGATCTTGTGTCTGTGTGACCCCATGTACTGGGATTCAACTCGAGGTGGTAAAGCATAATTCCTGAAGATGTAGGCCATTATCTGGACGTTATCAAATACTGAAGCTATCGCTGAAAACTGACGAGAAGAGAATGCATTAAAAAATTTTATTCATTCGTTCTCTAAATCTATTTTATATTTTTAATGGGAAGAAATCAATTAATTCCGGAGAGAATTATCTTTATATTATCGCAGTTAATTATAATTTATTAGATCAAAATTTTTAATTAGGATACCTTTGGGGAATTGGGGTCTCGTTGAGTCTTGATTAAGTCCTTGTCCCCTAGTTGTTCCTGGAGTATTTGCTCCCACAAGGCAGTGTCGTAATAAGCATGACTCCACATCAGGCTACTGGTGCCTCTGAGTGCACCCTGTGTGAAGACCTTGGCACTCAGGTCCTTGTATAAATCTGATATCTCGTCGAGGGTCTTCTGCTTGTGGCCACCTAAAATAGAGAATAAAGACAATAAAAAGATCTATTTTCCTCTTTGAATTGTTTCTTATATTAGAGTGAGAATTCTATACCGATATCACTGGATTCCCGAATAGTAGCTGCGATTCCAACAAATAAGAATAATGTTTATCGCCAATATTAAAATGTCAATTGCTTTGTGCACTTCACAGAATTAATTAAACTTTTTGTCTAAAAATGATCCCATTAAGCCTAAAAATCTCAGAAGACGTGAAAAAACTCACCAAGAACGGCAGATAGAATGGCTCCAGTGCTGACTCCACACATGTAATCAAACATATCATGAACCCTCTGGCCAGTGAGTTCCTCGAGTTTCTTGAGCATCTCGATGACGAGAAGACCCCTCATGCCACCTCCATCGATTGACAATATTCTGATGCCCTTTCTAGGAACAGGATCGACATATCCCATGATAGCGAGCGCCTCCCTGACAGCCTGGGTGACACTCAGATCACTCGATAGCTGTCTCACCCTCAAGAGAATAGTAATAGCCCCCTCTTTGAGAGCAAGATGCCTGGCCTCTGGATACTGCTCGATGTGAGTCAATAAATCCTCAATTCTCCTGAACCTCGAGGCGGTTGTCTCAGCTGTGCTGATGCTGTTGAGCACGTGCTTCGTCCTTGAGGCGATGCTGTGCTTGGTGATGCTGTTGCTGAGATTGGTCTTCCACTTGGGTACAGTCACCAGAGGTGGGGATTTCTTAGGGTTGAGCTTCTCCCAGAAATCACTGACAGCCTGAGGCAAAGCCATTATCTGATCCTTGGTGTTCTGCAGCACTTGGTCAGCAGAGAGTGATTGATTCTGGGGCTCATCCTTGTCTTTTGCCACTTCTAACGATTTATCAATGTTTTTCGTGGCCTTCAGGGTATCCACCATGTCCGACTTCTTCTCTGGCTCCTCAGACTTCTTCTCAGAGCTGTCACCCATCGAAAAACCCCGGACATTCTCCAGGGGTGGACCAGACACCTTTTGCAGCGCCTCCATCCAGTACTTGCTGATGATTATCTGGAAATTCTTGTACTCAGGTCGTGCGAGGTAACCCTTCAGTTGGGTTAACACTCTCCATTGGGACAATGCCATCGTCTTGTTTGATTTCGACAGAAGTGTCACAGAGGTTGACAGCTTCTCTGCCATTGTCTTGACGTTCTCGGAACCATCCCTACCTGTGGCACTCTCTGTCAAGCGTCTAGAAGATAAAAACAAATCAATGACATCGAGATCACAACCCTCTATTTACCTCCAACAACAGTCCATTAATCCTACATAACCTCATCAAAACAGTGAATCATCTCTAATCGCAGATTCACTAATTCACAAAGGAATAATAATAACAACAACAATAATAATAATTTAGCATGAAAATTCCAATTGTCAAACGACAATTTCTATTAATCCCATAAATATTATAATTAATAACACTCCCTGTTTTTGAGACCTTCATTGTTTTTTCCTAAATTTTAAATAATAAATTCGCGGAATACTGATGCACTTTTTCTATAAAATCGAAATTTTAAATATTCCAAGTATATTTCATTACAATTGTAGTAAAGTCAGCAAACATTCACATAATAATGAAAATAAGACCGAATGAAATAATAAAACAAAATGGCAAGGGCTGAAATTAATTATTAAAAAGGACTAAAAAGTGACTAGATTGTTTAAGGACGCGAGAGGCTACTGTCAAAATCAGCTGTTCGAGAAAATTCGAGCTCACCTGGTTAATGAGACTCCCCTTCGACAGGTCTTTACATGTTTACTCAGTACCATTCTATGCACTTGAATTAAAAAATCTCTTTATACTCTTTAATTTTATATAATAATTCGTCAGATTGTTGAGATCCTCTTTTGTTTTATTTAACAAATGAAACACTCAAGGTCAGACTTAACAGATTGCGTTGTGATCAGTTACTTGCAAGTGTTATTGGTTTACTGGGGATTGCGGAAGTGTCTCAGGCTCTTTATAGGTCAAGCTGTCTATATCCACTAGCTTTTGTAAATAAAAGTCGCGCGATTCTGATGACGATGTTTCGAATACGTTGGCACGAGTCAGCGCTCTCCCAGTAAAGATCAGCAGTCTCCTGATCACATTTCTTAGGTGTTTGTCTGTCTGAATCATGAGACTTTTTATCACTATATCGTGGTGTTATTGAACCAATTACCTGCACGTGTCTGAGAATTTGTTTCGAGTGGACACGTGTTGGAAAATATTATTCACAAGCTCCCATCAAAGAATTTACAACGACTAATTGCAAACGGAGAAGAGTATTTCGGGCTGATGCGTAAACTCTTCAGGGAAATAGTTTATTCGTTTTACGCTCACTTTATTAATTTTATTTACAATGTATCGTGATCTATGGATAATCTTTTGCATGCAACAGTAACGCTTTTTAATAATTTAACGATTGAAATGAAATATGACTTCTTTTTTATATCAAAAAATCAAATGTTTTCTTGTGTTTTCAATTTCTGTCCTTCAGCTCTGAAAATTCAAAAATTGGGTGCATCAGATCCATGGAATCCTTTTCCCTCAGCCATCGTTGCAGGCACTGTTCGATGAATTCTGGTGTCTAGAATAGAAAAGCTAAGATGAACCAAAAATCATCAGCGAATTCGTTATCCAAAATGAAGATTACCTTCTGACTCTCCTGTTCCTCCACCTGGAGCCCCTGAAACAATTTCTCCACGTGAAGGCACCACAGTTGGCTGTTAGTCCTGACAATCCAAACGTCATCCTCAAGGGCTCCCACGACCAAATTACTACCCCCAGCCCTTCTGCCTCGAAACGCCTGCAGCATTGTCTGCATGTTGATCCCCCAGGGTATAACAGTCCTCCCTAAGACATTCGGTTTCCCCTTGGGCGCCTCTTTCATATTCTCCAGCAATTTCAAGAGCCTCTTCTTATCAGCCAACGACTCCTTGGCCTTCTGAGGTCTCTGTCCACTCGGAGACTGCCGCGTCCTTGAGAGAGACTCGTCCTGCATCCCCAGCTCTCGATAACGCTCCCTTCCCTCAGGCCCCAGGGACTTCCACTCCTCAGTTAGAAGTTTGGCGATTTGCACGAGGTTCATATCACGATTTTCTCGAATAAGTTTGGGTCGCATCTCCTTCGAGAACTTGAGGAAACCGTTTTTGTTGGCCTCTGGGTTCGAGGAACTGTTTCTCGACGTCTGGGGGCTCTGGCATATGTTCACAATCGACACGTCAGTCTTCCCAGGGAGTGCGAAGGGTATCTGTGGAATAAAAAAGACAAACTTCGATGGAGAATTTAATTCACTAAATGATTTCTAACCTGTCCCTTACTCCACTGGGAGGCTGTGATCTGGCCGACCTCAGGAGAGGTGAAGACCTTCTCCAGGGCCTTCAGCTGATCTTCATCGAGTGTCGGAAGGGCCTCAATGTCTTGAGTATTGAAATCCTCCCCCAGGTCTACTTCCGGCAATTGACTCCTTGGCTCTCCCTGGAGAAGAGCCCCTGGTAATTCAGTGTTTCGTGTCTCGTTCTCCTTGTTTTCAGTGTTTCGGAGTCCCGGGGATTTCTCTCGCTTCTCTACTCTAGGTTTTTTCGGTGTTGGGGAATGGACATCGGCTTCGGAGGCTTGAGAGTCATCGAGGGCTGGGGACGGATCCAAGGACGCCTCCTCAGGCTCCAAAGGGATTTCGTAGTAATTCGATAACAATTTCGTCGTCGTAGAGAGGATTTTGGAATGATTCACCAGGAGGACTGACGTTTTATTCGGCTCCAGGTTGACGTCCACGGAGGAGGGGGACACTATCAGATTCAGGAAAAAGGCTGGCTTTTTTCGAGTGGAAATTTTACTCTCGAAGTGGACAGATATTACTTTCATTATCGCCTGGAGTTAAAACATTCAATTCCATTAATTATCGAACAATTAAAAGTGTTTTTCGATATTCTGTTTAATATTTTAATTCAATAGATAAAGATTTTACTAGTGGAAATGAAAAGAAATGCCTCTGACCTTTTCAAATTCCTTGAGTGTCACCGGTCTCCCATTGACAAAAATATGTGAGTAAATAATCTGGCTTATGCTTGACAGATCTGCCAAGTCCTTCTTGGGAACAGTTAAGACCCCAGTAGAGTCTAGCTCATTGAAATTGAGGCGTTGATACTGAGCTGCGAAATTTCTCCCAAAAACACTGGAGAGATTCTGATCATCAGTTTCCGCAGGGACTTTTGAGAAAACCGTGATATCGTCCACTCGGTAGTTGATCCTGAGAGTTGGCAGACAAAGTCCAAAGTCCTGGAGGAGATTTTCTATTGATTTAACTGTCTCAGTTGCCTGTCGTTTGTTGCTTATCATCTGGCGTCTCACTGGAAAGTTTCTGAAGAGGGATCTCACTTGGACGGTGGTTCCAATAGCTCGATTGCAGAATTCGGCTTTTTCTATATTCCCATCATGAGACAGTATGTAAGATCGTGCATGATCATCCTCGTGTGTCCTCGTAATTATTTTGACGTCTGACACCTTGCAGATGGCATTCAGAGCCTCACCCCTGAATCCATACGTCTCCAGAGTCTCTAAATCACTCATATTTGATATTTTTGACGTGTGAGAGGGTAGTGCCATGGATACAGAGTCTGTTTTACATATTCCTCCCCCATTGTCCTTCACTTCAATGAACCCCAGGCCTTTATCTTCAAGGTAAACCTCCACGTGATTCGCCCCTCCATCGAGAGCATTTTCCACCAGTTCCTTGACAACACTGAGTACAGATGTAATTACTTGAGTTGTTGTTATCTGCTTTATCGTGCCTTTGTCGAGTGCTGAAATTCCCATGATCACTGGCTTAATTTATTATTTTTTTAATTGGCCCATGCTAAGGTTGTATCATACCTTAGCCCAAACAGGATTGACCAAAGTAGAGGCTCAGTTCTGGGGGTTTGAGTGACCCCAGCGGCATCGTAGTAGCCGACCCCATAAGAGGGAGGGCGCCACACCCAACGCTGGGGTACCTGCTCGTTAGCCGACTCAGGGACTCTTCAGTAGCAGTCCCGCTGCCACAGGGACCAGTCGAAAGGGAACTCCTATAGAACATTAGAGATTCTGACATCCACAGGGCAGCAGCCTGGAAGACATATTTTTACTCAATATAAAGATAAATAATAATTTTTTCATGGAATCATGTGCCTTAATACTGACCAGAATTGGTGCCCTGCACGTAACCAGCCCCACCATAGCCAGGGAATGATAAAAATTATATCTATTCGCTGTCTCAAACACTTGCTTCAATTGATCGTCCTTATATTTGCCTTAAAAAAAAATATAAATAATTCTTAATCAAGAATATAAGGACCCGATGACTGAAAAAATAAAAAAAATCCGCACTGTGAGCTCCATATACCCCGAGGATCACTGCAGTTGCTCCACTGAGTCCTGTCAATTTCAAATAAAGCCCTGAGGCTGCTGCCGATTTCCGCAAAGGCTCAGGTGGAACCAGTTTGTACTCAACACGGGGCTTGAGGCCTGAATAATTGATAACCTAAAAAATTCATGGATATTCATTCCTCATGTAATTAACAAATGTCAAAAAAAAAACAATTTTGATCGCTGTATGGTATCTACATGACCTCAAAGTTTCAAAAATAGAATAAACTATAGAAGCATTACCCAGTCTCCAAAAATCAGGCAATAACAATAAATAAATTGATTCCTCTTATTTTTTATTATAAAATAACAGCGACTTACAGTTGATGCAGCAGTTTTCGCAAACGAACCGGCACCCGAGCTGACGGGAGTAGAAAACAGAACGTAATTCAATGTATCTGATACTCCCATTCCCGTTTCAGAGATCCAATCGAAGTGTTTTTGATGGTCAGGACCAAAATCCACACGCTAAATTCTCTTCAATCAATTATTTTTCACTGACTATTGGATTTTACGTGATTGCACTGTTTTTTTAAAAGAGAATTATTTATTAGGT